>NW_022263643.1:0-47099 GCF_002021735.2 Oncorhynchus kisutch
ACGTTGTAGAATAGTTTCATCACGCTTGTTTTCTGCTCTCAGTAAAATATGATTCCACCATCGACCACAGGGGGCATACGACCAACAGATATGGAGGAGAAACATAGCCTACTACTTCAACTTGACTGATTTTATCAGGAAATAAGTGGACCAGGGACATGTCTGTGGAATGGTAATGGTTGACCAGGGCAATGTCTGTTGTCATGGTAATGGTTGACCAGAAAATGTCTGTTGTCATGGTAATGTTTGACCAGGGAATGTCTGTTGTCAAGGTAATGGTTGACCAGGGAAATGTCTGTGGAATGGTTGACCAGGGCAATGTCTGTGGCATGGTAATGGTTGAGCAGGGCAATGACTGTGGCATGGTAATGGTTGACATTTTCTGTGGACTTAAATGACAACTGTCCTATAAATGATTTAATAATCTAGCAAATAAAAGACCTCAATCCAGAAAACGTCATGAGGGCACAAAATGATCCATTCACAAGTAGGCCTTTTCCTTGACATTATCGAGACATGACAGGCATAATCACCAGTGCTACAATAACATATCACACACATCCGGGTTATCAGAAGACAAAATGTATCTCTGAGGCCTTAGTTGACTTATAAACAGACCCTACATTCTATAATAGCCAATTCATCTGATAAGAACATGTAAAATGTTGACAAATGTCCCTCTCAACACGAAACTCAATAGAAGTGAGAGTTAAATGAACACATGGAATAAATATGTACCTTAATTGTTTTTAACATCAAGATCAGGGGAGAGCGCGAACGCAGTCCCCCACTACCAGAAATTATGCAATCGAGATTTCCACATTTGAGAAATTCGCAGGGGTCAGCACAGCCGGAGTGCCAATGGCTGAGCCTCGCCCTGGGTGAACCGCCTTCTTGATCACGGTGTCTCCCTGCCAGGTAAGTATGAGTTGTACACGTTGGTAGAGGAGCACTCCTTCCAGGACAAGGTGTTTGACTCACGGGTTACCACTTCTACTACTGATATACCACATCATATTGAACAAGGTTTAATGATTTTACGATACAATTGCGGACAAAGGTGAAGGAAAAGCAATACATTTAGTTTTACTTATTATATCACGGACCGACTGTTTCTCATCATGCAACACGGCATAAATTCTATATACTGGAATTTCTTGTCTAAAGGTCCGTCTGGTTACACACAAGTAGGCGATGTACCAAAATGCTGAAAATCACATTCGTGCACACAGCCAACCGAAGACACCACTTATTTCTGGGTGTTTTGTAGCGTTCCAGACGTTGTAGGAATAGTTTCATCACGCTTGTTTTCTGCTCTCATAAAATATGATTCCACCATCGACCACAGGGTGGCATACGACCAACAGATATGGAGGAGAAACAGTAGCCTACTACTTCAACTTTGACTGATTTTATCAGGAATAAGTGGACCAGGGACATGTCTGTGGAATGGTAATGGTTGACCAGGGCAATGTCTGTTGTCATGGTAATGGTTGACCAGAAAATGTCTGTTGTCATGGTAATGTTTGACCAGGGAAATGTCTGTTGTCAAGGTAATGGTTGACCAGGGAAATGTCTGTGGAATGGTTGACCAGGGCAATGTCTGTGGCATGGTAATGGTTGAGCAGGGCAATGACTGTGGCATGGTAATGGTTGACATTTTCTGTGGACTTAAATGACAAACTGTCCTATAATGATTTAATAATCTAGCAAATAAAAGACCTCAATCCAGAAAACGTCATGAGGGCACAAAATGATCCATTCACAAGTAGGCCTTTTCCTTGACATTATCGGGACATGACAGGCATAATCACCAGTGCTACAATAACATATCACACACATCCGGGTTATCAGAAGACAAAAATGTATCTCTGAGGCCTTAGTTGACTTATAAACAGACCCTACATTCTATAGCCATTCATCTGATAAGAACATGTAAATGTTGACAAATGTCCCTCTCAACACGAAACTCAATAGAAGTGAGAGTTAAATGAAACACATGGAATTAAATATGTACCTTAATTGTTTTTAACATCAAGATCAGGGGAGAGCGCGAACGCAGTCCCCCACTACCAGAAATTATGCAATCGAGATTTCCACATTTGAGAAATTCGCAGGGGTCAGCACAGCCGGAGTGCAATGGCTGAGCCTCGCCCTGGGTGAACCGCCTTCTTGATCACGGTGTCTCCCTTGCCAGGTAAGTATGAGTTGTACACGTTGGTAGAGGAGCACTCCTTCCAGGACAAAGGTGTTTGACTCACGGTTACCACTTCTACTACTGATATACCACATCATATTGAACAAGGTTTAATGATGTTTACGAATACAATTGCGGACAAGGTGAAGAAAAAGCAATACATTTTGTTTTACTATATTATATCACGGACCGACTGTTTTCTCATCATGCAACACGGCATAAATTCTATATACATTGAATTTCTTGTCTAAATGTCCGTCTGGTTACACACAAGTAGGCGATGTACCAAAATGCTGAAATCACATTCGTGCACACAGCCAACCGAAAGACACCACTTATTTCTGGTGTTTTGTAGCGTTCCAGACGTTGTAGGAATAGTTTCATCACGCTTGTTTTCTGCTCTCAGTAAAATATGATTCCACCATCGACCACAGGGTGGCATACGACCAACAGATATGGAGGAGAAACAGTAGCCTACTACTTCAACTTTGACTGATTTTATCAGGAAATAAGTGGACCAGGGACATGTCTGTGGAATGGTAATGGTTGACCAGGGCAATGTCTGTTGTCATGGTAATGGTTGACCAGAAAATGTCTGTTGTCATGGTAATGTTTGACCAGGGAAATGTCTGTTGTCAAGGTAATGGTTGACCAGGGAAATGTCTGTGGAATGGTTGACCAGGGCAATGTCTGTGGCATGGTAATGGTTGAGCAGGGCAATGACTGTGGCATGGTAATGGTTGACATTTTCTGTGGACTTAAATGACAAACTGTCCTATAAATGATTTAATAATCTAGCAAATAAAAGACCTCAATCCAGAAAACGTCATGAGGGCACAAAATGATCCATTCACAAGTAGGCCTTTTCCTTGACATTATCGGGACATGACAGGCATAATCACCAGTGCTACAATAACATATCACACACATCCGGGTTATCAGAAGACAAAAATGTATCTCTGAGGCCTTAGTTGACTTATAAACAGACCCTACATTCTATAGCCATTCATCTGATAAGAACATGTAAATGTTGACAAATGTCCCTCTCAACACGAAACTCAATAGAAGTGAGAGTTAAATGAAACACATGGAATTAAATATGTACCTTAATTGTTTTTAACATCAAGATCAGGGGAGAGCGCGAACGCAGTCCCCCACTACCAGAAATTATGCAATCGAGATTTCCACATTTGAGAAATTCGCAGGGGTCAGCACAGCCGGAGTGCAATGGCTGAGCCTCGCCCTGGGTGAACCGCCTTCTTGATCACGGTGTCTCCCTTGCCAGGTAAGTATGAGTTGTACACGTTGGTAGAGGAGCACTCCTTCCAGGACAAAGGTGTTTGACTCACGGTTACCACTTCTACTACTGATATACCACATCATATTGAACAAGGTTTAATGATGTTTACGAATACAATTGCGGACAAGGTGAAGAAAAAGCAATACATTTTGTTTTACTATATTATATCACGGACCGACTGTTTTCTCATCATGCAACACGGCATAAATTCTATATACATTGAATTTCTTGTCTAAATGTCCGTCTGGTTACACACAAGTAGGCGATGTACCAAAATGCTGAAATCACATTCGTGCACACAGCCAACCGAAAGACACCACTTATTTCTGGTGTTTTGTAGCGTTCCAGACGTTGTAGGAATAGTTTCATCACGCTTGTTTTCTGCTCTCAGTAAAATATGATTCCACCATCGACCACAGGGTGGCATACGACCAACAGATATGGAGGAGAAACAGTAGCCTACTACTTCAACTTTGACTGATTTTATCAGGAAATAAGTGGACCAGGGACATGTCTGTGGAATGGTAATGGTTGACCAGGGCAATGTCTGTTGTCATGGTAATGGTTGACCAGAAAATGTCTGTTGTCATGGTAATGTTTGACCAGGGAAATGTCTGTTGTCAAGGTAATGGTTGACCAGGGAAATGTCTGTGGAATGGTTGACCAGGGCAATGTCTGTGGCATGGTAATGGTTGAGCAGGGCAATGACTGTGGCATGGTAATGGTTGACATTTTCTGTGGACTTAAATGACAAACTGTCCTATAAATGATTTAATAATCTAGCAAATAAAAGACCTCAATCCAGAAAACGTCATGAGGGCACAAAATGATCCATTCACAAGTAGGCCTTTTCCTTGACATTATCGGGACATGACAGGCATAATCACCAGTGCTACAATAACATATCACACACATCCGGGTTATCAGAAGACAAAAATGTATCTCTGAGGCCTTAGTTGACTTATAAACAGACCCTACATTCTATAGCCATTCATCTGATAAGAACATGTAAATGTTGACAAATGTCCCTCTCAACACGAAACTCAATAGAAGTGAGAGTTAAATGAAACACATGGAATTAAATATGTACCTTAATTGTTTTTAACATCAAGATCAGGGGAGAGCGCGAACGCAGTCCCCCACTACCAGAAATTATGCAATCGAGATTTCCACATTTGAGAAATTCGCAGGGGTCAGCACAGCCGGAGTGCAATGGCTGAGCCTCGCCCTGGGTGAACCGCCTTCTTGATCACGGTGTCTCCCTTGCCAGGTAAGTATGAGTTGTACACGTTGGTAGAGGAGCACTCCTTCCAGGACAAAGGTGTTTGACTCACGGTTACCACTTCTACTACTGATATACCACATCATATTGAACAAGGTTTAATGATGTTTACGAATACAATTGCGGACAAGGTGAAGAAAAAGCAATACATTTTGTTTTACTATATTATATCACGGACCGACTGTTTTCTCATCATGCAACACGGCATAAATTCTATATACATTGAATTTCTTGTCTAAATGTCCGTCTGGTTACACACAAGTAGGCGATGTACCAAAATGCTGAAATCACATTCGTGCACACAGCCAACCGAAAGACACCACTTATTTCTGGTGTTTTGTAGCGTTCCAGACGTTGTAGGAATAGTTTCATCACGCTTGTTTTCTGCTCTCAGTAAAATATGATTCCACCATCGACCACAGGGTGGCATACGACCAACAGATATGGAGGAGAAACAGTAGCCTACTACTTCAACTTTGACTGATTTTATCAGGAAATAAGTGGACCAGGGACATGTCTGTGGAATGGTAATGGTTGACCAGGGCAATGTCTGTTGTCATGGTAATGGTTGACCAGAAAATGTCTGTTGTCATGGTAATGTTTGACCAGGGAAATGTCTGTTGTCAAGGTAATGGTTGACCAGGGAAATGTCTGTGGAATGGTTGACCAGGGCAATGTCTGTGGCATGGTAATGGTTGAGCAGGGCAATGACTGTGGCATGGTAATGGTTGACATTTTCTGTGGACTTAAATGACAAACTGTCCTATAAATGATTTAATAATCTAGCAAATAAAAGACCTCAATCCAGAAAACGTCATGAGGGCACAAAATGATCCATTCACAAGTAGGCCTTTTCCTTGACATTATCGGGACATGACAGGCATAATCACCAGTGCTACAATAACATATCACACACATCCGGGTTATCAGAAGACAAAAATGTATCTCTGAGGCCTTAGTTGACTTATAAACAGACCCTACATTCTATAGCCATTCATCTGATAAGAACATGTAAATGTTGACAAATGTCCCTCTCAACACGAAACTCAATAGAAGTGAGAGTTAAATGAAACACATGGAATTAAATATGTACCTTAATTGTTTTTAACATCAAGATCAGGGGAGAGCGCGAACGCAGTCCCCCACTACCAGAAATTATGCAATCGAGATTTCCACATTTGAGAAATTCGCAGGGGTCAGCACAGCCGGAGTGCAATGGCTGAGCCTCGCCCTGGGTGAACCGCCTTCTTGATCACGGTGTCTCCCTTGCCAGGTAAGTATGAGTTGTACACGTTGGTAGAGGAGCACTCCTTCCAGGACAAAGGTGTTTGACTCACGGTTACCACTTCTACTACTGATATACCACATCATATTGAACAAGGTTTAATGATGTTTACGAATACAATTGCGGACAAGGTGAAGAAAAAGCAATACATTTTGTTTTACTATATTATATCACGGACCGACTGTTTTCTCATCATGCAACACGGCATAAATTCTATATACATTGAATTTCTTGTCTAAATGTCCGTCTGGTTACACACAAGTAGGCGATGTACCAAAATGCTGAAATCACATTCGTGCACACAGCCAACCGAAAGACACCACTTATTTCTGGTGTTTTGTAGCGTTCCAGACGTTGTAGGAATAGTTTCATCACGCTTGTTTTCTGCTCTCAGTAAAATATGATTCCACCATCGACCACAGGGTGGCATACGACCAACAGATATGGAGGAGAAACAGTAGCCTACTACTTCAACTTTGACTGATTTTATCAGGAAATAAGTGGACCAGGGACATGTCTGTGGAATGGTAATGGTTGACCAGGGCAATGTCTGTTGTCATGGTAATGGTTGACCAGAAAATGTCTGTTGTCATGGTAATGTTTGACCAGGGAAATGTCTGTTGTCAAGGTAATGGTTGACCAGGGAAATGTCTGTGGAATGGTTGACCAGGGCAATGTCTGTGGCATGGTAATGGTTGAGCAGGGCAATGACTGTGGCATGGTAATGGTTGACATTTTCTGTGGACTTAAATGACAAACTGTCCTATAAATGATTTAATAATCTAGCAAATAAAAGACCTCAATCCAGAAAACGTCATGAGGGCACAAAATGATCCATTCACAAGTAGGCCTTTTCCTTGACATTATCGGGACATGACAGGCATAATCACCAGTGCTACAATAACATATCACACACATCCGGGTTATCAGAAGACAAAAATGTATCTCTGAGGCCTTAGTTGACTTATAAACAGACCCTACATTCTATAGCCATTCATCTGATAAGAACATGTAAATGTTGACAAATGTCCCTCTCAACACGAAACTCAATAGAAGTGAGAGTTAAATGAAACACATGGAATTAAATATGTACCTTAATTGTTTTTAACATCAAGATCAGGGGAGAGCGCGAACGCAGTCCCCCACTACCAGAAATTATGCAATCGAGATTTCCACATTTGAGAAATTCGCAGGGGTCAGCACAGCCGGAGTGCAATGGCTGAGCCTCGCCCTGGGTGAACCGCCTTCTTGATCACGGTGTCTCCCTTGCCAGGTAAGTATGAGTTGTACACGTTGGTAGAGGAGCACTCCTTCCAGGACAAAGGTGTTTGACTCACGGTTACCACTTCTACTACTGATATACCACATCATATTGAACAAGGTTTAATGATGTTTACGAATACAATTGCGGACAAGGTGAAGAAAAAGCAATACATTTGTTTTACTATATTATATCACGGACCGACTGTTTTCTCATCATGCAACACGGCATAAATTCTATATACATTGAATTTCTTGTCTAAATGTCCGTCTGGTTACACACAAGTAGGCGATGTACCAAAATGCTGAAATCACATTCGTGCACACAGCCAACCGAAAGACACCACTTATTTCTGGTGTTTTGTAGCGTTCCAGACGTTGTAGGAATAGTTTCATCACGCTTGTTTTCTGCTCTCAGTAAAATATGATTCCACCATCGACCACAGGGTGGCATACGACCAACAGATATGGAGGAGAAACAGTAGCCTACTACTTCAACTTTGACTGATTTTATCAGGAAATAAGTGGACCAGGGACATGTCTGTGGAATGGTAATGGTTGACCAGGGCAATGTCTGTTGTCATGGTAATGGTTGACCAGAAAATGTCTGTTGTCATGGTAATGTTTGACCAGGGAAATGTCTGTTGTCAAGGTAATGGTTGACCAGGGAAATGTCTGTGGAATGGTTGACCAGGGCAATGTCTGTGGCATGGTAATGGTTGAGCAGGGCAATGACTGTGGCATGGTAATGGTTGACATTTTCTGTGGACTTAAATGACAAACTGTCCTATAAATGATTTAATAATCTAGCAAATAAAAGACCTCAATCCAGAAAACGTCATGAGGGCACAAAATGATCCATTCACAAGTAGGCCTTTTCCTTGACATTATCGGGACATGACAGGCATAATCACCAGTGCTACAATAACATATCACACACATCCGGGTTATCAGAAGACAAAAATGTATCTCTGAGGCCTTAGTTGACTTATAAACAGACCCTACATTCTATAGCCATTCATCTGATAAGAACATGTAAATGTTGACAAATGTCCCTCTCAACACGAAACTCAATAGAAGTGAGAGTTAAATGAAACACATGGAATTAAATATGTACCTTAATTGTTTTTAACATCAAGATCAGGGGAGAGCGCGAACGCAGTCCCCCACTACCAGAAATTATGCAATCGAGATTTCCACATTTGAGAAATTCGCAGGGGTCAGCACAGCCGGAGTGCAATGGCTGAGCCTCGCCCTGGGTGAACCGCCTTCTTGATCACGGTGTCTCCCTTGCCAGGTAAGTATGAGTTGTACACGTTGGTAGAGGAGCACTCCTTCCAGGACAAAGGTGTTTGACTCACGGTTACCACTTCTACTACTGATATACCACATCATATTGAACAAGGTTTAATGATGTTTACGAATACAATTGCGGACAAGGTGAAGAAAAAGCAATACATTTGTTTTACTATATTATATCACGGACCGACTGTTTTCTCATCATGCAACACGGCATAAATTCTATATACATTGAATTTCTTGTCTAAATGTCCGTCTGGTTACACACAAGTAGGCGATGTACCAAAATGCTGAAATCACATTCGTGCACACAGCCAACCGAAAGACACCACTTATTTCTGGTGTTTTGTAGCGTTCCAGACGTTGTAGGAATAGTTTCATCACGCTTGTTTTCTGCTCTCAGTAAAATATGATTCCACCATCGACCACAGGGTGGCATACGACCAACAGATATGGAGGAGAAACAGTAGCCTACTACTTCAACTTTGACTGATTTTATCAGGAAATAAGTGGACCAGGGACATGTCTGTGGAATGGTAATGGTTGACCAGGGCAATGTCTGTTGTCATGGTAATGGTTGACCAGAAAATGTCTGTTGTCATGGTAATGTTTGACCAGGGAAATGTCTGTTGTCAAGGTAATGGTTGACCAGGGAAATGTCTGTGGAATGGTTGACCAGGGCAATGTCTGTGGCATGGTAATGGTTGAGCAGGGCAATGACTGTGGCATGGTAATGGTTGACATTTTCTGTGGACTTAAATGACAAACTGTCCTATAAATGATTTAATAATCTAGCAAATAAAAGACCTCAATCCAGAAAACGTCATGAGGGCACAAAATGATCCATTCACAAGTAGGCCTTTTCCTTGACATTATCGGGACATGACAGGCATAATCACCAGTGCTACAATAACATATCACACACATCCGGGTTATCAGAAGACAAAAATGTATCTCTGAGGCCTTAGTTGACTTATAAACAGACCCTACATTCTATAGCCATTCATCTGATAAGAACATGTAAATGTTGACAAATGTCCCTCTCAACACGAAACTCAATAGAAGTGAGAGTTAAATGAAACACATGGAATTAAATATGTACCTTAATTGTTTTTAACATCAAGATCAGGGGAGAGCGCGAACGCAGTCCCCCACTACCAGAAATTATGCAATCGAGATTTCCACATTTGAGAAATTCGCAGGGGTCAGCACAGCCGGAGTGCAATGGCTGAGCCTCGCCCTGGGTGAACCGCCTTCTTGATCACGGTGTCTCCCTTGCCAGGTAAGTATGAGTTGTACACGTTGGTAGAGGAGCACTCCTTCCAGGACAAAGGTGTTTGACTCACGGTTACCACTTCTACTACTGATATACCACATCATATTGAACAAGGTTTAATGATGTTTACGAATACAATTGCGGACAAGGTGAAGAAAAAGCAATACATTTTGTTTTACTATATTATATCACGGACCGACTGTTTTCTCATCATGCAACACGGCATAAATTCTATATACATTGAATTTCTTGTCTAAATGTCCGTCTGGTTACACACAAGTAGGCGATGTACCAAAATGCTGAAATCACATTCGTGCACACAGCCAACCGAAAGACACCACTTATTTCTGGTGTTTTGTAGCGTTCCAGACGTTGTAGGAATAGTTTCATCACGCTTGTTTTCTGCTCTCAGTAAAATATGATTCCACCATCGACCACAGGGTGGCATACGACCAACAGATATGGAGGAGAAACAGTAGCCTACTACTTCAACTTTGACTGATTTTATCAGGAAATAAGTGGACCAGGGACATGTCTGTGGAATGGTAATGGTTGACCAGGGCAATGTCTGTTGTCATGGTAATGGTTGACCAGAAAATGTCTGTTGTCATGGTAATGTTTGACCAGGGAAATGTCTGTTGTCAAGGTAATGGTTGACCAGGGAAATGTCTGTGGAATGGTTGACCAGGGCAATGTCTGTGGCATGGTAATGGTTGAGCAGGGCAATGACTGTGGCATGGTAATGGTTGACATTTTCTGTGGACTTAAATGACAAACTGTCCTATAAATGATTTAATAATCTAGCAAATAAAAGACCTCAATCCAGAAAACGTCATGAGGGCACAAAATGATCCATTCACAAGTAGGCCTTTTCCTTGACATTATCGGGACATGACAGGCATAATCACCAGTGCTACAATAACATATCACACACATCCGGGTTATCAGAAGACAAAAATGTATCTCTGAGGCCTTAGTTGACTTATAAACAGACCCTACATTCTATAGCCATTCATCTGATAAGAACATGTAAATGTTGACAAATGTCCCTCTCAACACGAAACTCAATAGAAGTGAGAGTTAAATGAAACACATGGAATTAAATATGTACCTTAATTGTTTTTAACATCAAGATCAGGGGAGAGCGCGAACGCAGTCCCCCACTACCAGAAATTATGCAATCGAGATTTCCACATTTGAGAAATTCGCAGGGGTCAGCACAGCCGGAGTGCAATGGCTGAGCCTCGCCCTGGGTGAACCGCCTTCTTGATCACGGTGTCTCCCTTGCCAGGTAAGTATGAGTTGTACACGTTGGTAGAGGAGCACTCCTTCCAGGACAAAGGTGTTTGACTCACGGTTACCACTTCTACTACTGATATACCACATCATATTGAACAAGGTTTAATGATGTTTACGAATACAATTGCGGACAAGGTGAAGAAAAAGCAATACATTTTGTTTTACTATATTATATCACGGACCGACTGTTTTCTCATCATGCAACACGGCATAAATTCTATATACATTGAATTTCTTGTCTAAATGTCCGTCTGGTTACACACAAGTAGGCGATGTACCAAAATGCTGAAATCACATTCGTGCACACAGCCAACCGAAAGACACCACTTATTTCTGGTGTTTTGTAGCGTTCCAGACGTTGTAGGAATAGTTTCATCACGCTTGTTTTCTGCTCTCAGTAAAATATGATTCCACCATCGACCACAGGGTGGCATACGACCAACAGATATGGAGGAGAAACAGTAGCCTACTACTTCAACTTTGACTGATTTTATCAGGAAATAAGTGGACCAGGGACATGTCTGTGGAATGGTAATGGTTGACCAGGGCAATGTCTGTTGTCATGGTAATGGTTGACCAGAAAATGTCTGTTGTCATGGTAATGTTTGACCAGGGAAATGTCTGTTGTCAAGGTAATGGTTGACCAGGGAAATGTCTGTGGAATGGTTGACCAGGGCAATGTCTGTGGCATGGTAATGGTTGAGCAGGGCAATGACTGTGGCATGGTAATGGTTGACATTTTCTGTGGACTTAAATGACAAACTGTCCTATAAATGATTTAATAATCTAGCAAATAAAAGACCTCAATCCAGAAAACGTCATGAGGGCACAAAATGATCCATTCACAAGTAGGCCTTTTCCTTGACATTATCGGGACATGACAGGCATAATCACCAGTGCTACAATAACATATCACACACATCCGGGTTATCAGAAGACAAAAATGTATCTCTGAGGCCTTAGTTGACTTATAAACAGACCCTACATTCTATAGCCATTCATCTGATAAGAACATGTAAATGTTGACAAATGTCCCTCTCAACACGAAACTCAATAGAAGTGAGAGTTAAATGAAACACATGGAATTAAATATGTACCTTAATTGTTTTTAACATCAAGATCAGGGGAGAGCGCGAACGCAGTCCCCCACTACCAGAAATTATGCAATCGAGATTTCCACATTTGAGAAATTCGCAGGGGTCAGCACAGCCGGAGTGCAATGGCTGAGCCTCGCCCTGGGTGAACCGCCTTCTTGATCACGGTGTCTCCCTTGCCAGGTAAGTATGAGTTGTACACGTTGGTAGAGGAGCACTCCTTCCAGGACAAAGGTGTTTGACTCACGGTTACCACTTCTACTACTGATATACCACATCATATTGAACAAGGTTTAATGATGTTTACGAATACAATTGCGGACAAGGTGAAGAAAAAGCAATACATTTTGTTTTACTATATTATATCACGGACCGACTGTTTTCTCATCATGCAACACGGCATAAATTCTATATACATTGAATTTCTTGTCTAAATGTCCGTCTGGTTACACACAAGTAGGCGATGTACCAAAATGCTGAAATCACATTCGTGCACACAGCCAACCGAAAGACACCACTTATTTCTGGTGTTTTGTAGCGTTCCAGACGTTGTAGGAATAGTTTCATCACGCTTGTTTTCTGCTCTCAGTAAAATATGATTCCACCATCGACCACAGGGTGGCATACGACCAACAGATATGGAGGAGAAACAGTAGCCTACTACTTCAACTTTGACTGATTTTATCAGGAAATAAGTGGACCAGGGACATGTCTGTGGAATGGTAATGGTTGACCAGGGCAATGTCTGTTGTCATGGTAATGGTTGACCAGAAAATGTCTGTTGTCATGGTAATGTTTGACCAGGGAAATGTCTGTTGTCAAGGTAATGGTTGACCAGGGAAATGTCTGTGGAATGGTTGACCAGGGCAATGTCTGTGGCATGGTAATGGTTGAGCAGGGCAATGACTGTGGCATGGTAATGGTTGACATTTTCTGTGGACTTAAATGACAAACTGTCCTATAAATGATTTAATAATCTAGCAAATAAAAGACCTCAATCCAGAAAACGTCATGAGGGCACAAAATGATCCATTCACAAGTAGGCCTTTTCCTTGACATTATCGGGACATGACAGGCATAATCACCAGTGCTACAATAACATATCACACACATCCGGGTTATCAGAAGACAAAAATGTATCTCTGAGGCCTTAGTTGACTTATAAACAGACCCTACATTCTATAGCCATTCATCTGATAAGAACATGTAAATGTTGACAAATGTCCCTCTCAACACGAAACTCAATAGAAGTGAGAGTTAAATGAAACACATGGAATTAAATATGTACCTTAATTGTTTTTAACATCAAGATCAGGGGAGAGCGCGAACGCAGTCCCCCACTACCAGAAATTATGCAATCGAGATTTCCACATTTGAGAAATTCGCAGGGGTCAGCACAGCCGGAGTGCAATGGCTGAGCCTCGCCCTGGGTGAACCGCCTTCTTGATCACGGTGTCTCCCTTGCCAGGTAAGTATGAGTTGTACACGTTGGTAGAGGAGCACTCCTTCCAGGACAAAGGTGTTTGACTCACGGTTACCACTTCTACTACTGATATACCACATCATATTGAACAAGGTTTAATGATGTTTACGAATACAATTGCGGACAAGGTGAAGAAAAAGCAATACATTTTGTTTTACTATATTATATCACGGACCGACTGTTTTCTCATCATGCAACACGGCATAAATTCTATATACATTGAATTTCTTGTCTAAATGTCCGTCTGGTTACACACAAGTAGGCGATGTACCAAAATGCTGAAATCACATTCGTGCACACAGCCAACCGAAAGACACCACTTATTTCTGGTGTTTTGTAGCGTTCCAGACGTTGTAGGAATAGTTTCATCACGCTTGTTTTCTGCTCTCAGTAAAATATGATTCCACCATCGACCACAGGGTGGCATACGACCAACAGATATGGAGGAGAAACAGTAGCCTACTACTTCAACTTTGACTGATTTTATCAGGAAATAAGTGGACCAGGGACATGTCTGTGGAATGGTAATGGTTGACCAGGGCAATGTCTGTTGTCATGGTAATGGTTGACCAGAAAATGTCTGTTGTCATGGTAATGTTTGACCAGGGAAATGTCTGTTGTCAAGGTAATGGTTGACCAGGGAAATGTCTGTGGAATGGTTGACCAGGGCAATGTCTGTGGCATGGTAATGGTTGAGCAGGGCAATGACTGTGGCATGGTAATGGTTGACATTTTCTGTGGACTTAAATGACAAACTGTCCTATAAATGATTTAATAATCTAGCAAATAAAAGACCTCAATCCAGAAAACGTCATGAGGGCACAAAATGATCCATTCACAAGTAGGCCTTTTCCTTGACATTATCGGGACATGACAGGCATAATCACCAGTGCTACAATAACATATCACACACATCCGGGTTATCAGAAGACAAAAATGTATCTCTGAGGCCTTAGTTGACTTATAAACAGACCCTACATTCTATAGCCATTCATCTGATAAGAACATGTAAATGTTGACAAATGTCCCTCTCAACACGAAACTCAATAGAAGTGAGAGTTAAATGAAACACATGGAATTAAATATGTACCTTAATTGTTTTTAACATCAAGATCAGGGGAGAGCGCGAACGCAGTCCCCCACTACCAGAAATTATGCAATCGAGATTTCCACATTTGAGAAATTCGCAGGGGTCAGCACAGCCGGAGTGCAATGGCTGAGCCTCGCCCTGGGTGAACCGCCTTCTTGATCACGGTGTCTCCCTTGCCAGGTAAGTATGAGTTGTACACGTTGGTAGAGGAGCACTCCTTCCAGGACAAAGGTGTTTGACTCACGGTTACCACTTCTACTACTGATATACCACATCATATTGAACAAGGTTTAATGATGTTTACGAATACAATTGCGGACAAGGTGAAGAAAAAGCAATACATTTTGTTTTACTATATTATATCACGGACCGACTGTTTTCTCATCATGCAACACGGCATAAATTCTATATACATTGAATTTCTTGTCTAAATGTCCGTCTGGTTACACACAAGTAGGCGATGTACCAAAATGCTGAAATCACATTCGTGCACACAGCCAACCGAAAGACACCACTTATTTCTGGTGTTTTGTAGCGTTCCAGACGTTGTAGGAATAGTTTCATCACGCTTGTTTTCTGCTCTCAGTAAAATATGATTCCACCATCGACCACAGGGTGGCATACGACCAACAGATATGGAGGAGAAACAGTAGCCTACTACTTCAACTTTGACTGATTTTATCAGGAAATAAGTGGACCAGGGACATGTCTGTGGAATGGTAATGGTTGACCAGGGCAATGTCTGTTGTCATGGTAATGGTTGACCAGAAAATGTCTGTTGTCATGGTAATGTTTGACCAGGGAAATGTCTGTTGTCAAGGTAATGGTTGACCAGGGAAATGTCTGTGGAATGGTTGACCAGGGCAATGTCTGTGGCATGGTAATGGTTGAGCAGGGCAATGACTGTGGCATGGTAATGGTTGACATTTTCTGTGGACTTAAATGACAAACTGTCCTATAAATGATTTAATAATCTAGCAAATAAAAGACCTCAATCCAGAAAACGTCATGAGGGCACAAAATGATCCATTCACAAGTAGGCCTTTTCCTTGACATTATCGGGACATGACAGGCATAATCACCAGTGCTACAATAACATATCACACACATCCGGGTTATCAGAAGACAAAAATGTATCTCTGAGGCCTTAGTTGACTTATAAACAGACCCTACATTCTATAGCCATTCATCTGATAAGAACATGTAAATGTTGACAAATGTCCCTCTCAACACGAAACTCAATAGAAGTGAGAGTTAAATGAAACACATGGAATTAAATATGTACCTTAATTGTTTTTAACATCAAGATCAGGGGAGAGCGCGAACGCAGTCCCCCACTACCAGAAATTATGCAATCGAGATTTCCACATTTGAGAAATTCGCAGGGGTCAGCACAGCCGGAGTGCAATGGCTGAGCCTCGCCCTGGGTGAACCGCCTTCTTGATCACGGTGTCTCCCTTGCCAGGTAAGTATGAGTTGTACACGTTGGTAGAGGAGCACTCCTTCCAGGACAAAGGTGTTTGACTCACGGTTACCACTTCTACTACTGATATACCACATCATATTGAACAAGGTTTAATGATGTTTACGAATACAATTGCGGACAAGGTGAAGAAAAAGCAATACATTTTGTTTTACTATATTATATCACGGACCGACTGTTTTCTCATCATGCAACACGGCATAAATTCTATATACATTGAATTTCTTGTCTAAATGTCCGTCTGGTTACACACAAGTAGGCGATGTACCAAAATGCTGAAATCACATTCGTGCACACAGCCAACCGAAAGACACCACTTATTTCTGGTGTTTTGTAGCGTTCCAGACGTTGTAGGAATAGTTTCATCACGCTTGTTTTCTGCTCTCAGTAAAATATGATTCCACCATCGACCACAGGGTGGCATACGACCAACAGATATGGAGGAGAAACAGTAGCCTACTACTTCAACTTTGACTGATTTTATCAGGAAATAAGTGGACCAGGGACATGTCTGTGGAATGGTAATGGTTGACCAGGGCAATGTCTGTTGTCATGGTAATGGTTGACCAGAAAATGTCTGTTGTCATGGTAATGTTTGACCAGGGAAATGTCTGTTGTCAAGGTAATGGTTGACCAGGGAAATGTCTGTGGAATGGTTGACCAGGGCAATGTCTGTGGCATGGTAATGGTTGAGCAGGGCAATGACTGTGGCATGGTAATGGTTGACATTTTCTGTGGACTTAAATGACAAACTGTCCTATAAATGATTTAATAATCTAGCAAATAAAAGACCTCAATCCAGAAAACGTCATGAGGGCACAAAATGATCCATTCACAAGTAGGCCTTTTCCTTGACATTATCGGGACATGACAGGCATAATCACCAGTGCTACAATAACATATCACACACATCCGGGTTATCAGAAGACAAAAATGTATCTCTGAGGCCTTAGTTGACTTATAAACAGACCCTACATTCTATAGCCATTCATCTGATAAGAACATGTAAATGTTGACAAATGTCCCTCTCAACACGAAACTCAATAGAAGTGAGAGTTAAATGAAACACATGGAATTAAATATGTACCTTAATTGTTTTTAACATCAAGATCAGGGGAGAGCGCGAACGCAGTCCCCCACTACCAGAAATTATGCAATCGAGATTTCCACATTTGAGAAATTCGCAGGGGTCAGCACAGCCGGAGTGCAATGGCTGAGCCTCGCCCTGGGTGAACCGCCTTCTTGATCACGGTGTCTCCCTTGCCAGGTAAGTATGAGTTGTACACGTTGGTAGAGGAGCACTCCTTCCAGGACAAAGGTGTTTGACTCACGGTTACCACTTCTACTACTGATATACCACATCATATTGAACAAGGTTTAATGATGTTTACGAATACAATTGCGGACAAGGTGAAGAAAAAGCAATACATTTTGTTTTACTATATTATATCACGGACCGACTGTTTTCTCATCATGCAACACGGCATAAATTCTATATACATTGAATTTCTTGTCTAAATGTCCGTCTGGTTACACACAAGTAGGCGATGTACCAAAATGCTGAAATCACATTCGTGCACACAGCCAACCGAAAGACACCACTTATTTCTGGTGTTTTGTAGCGTTCCAGACGTTGTAGGAATAGTTTCATCACGCTTGTTTTCTGCTCTCAGTAAAATATGATTCCACCATCGACCACAGGGTGGCATACGACCAACAGATATGGAGGAGAAACAGTAGCCTACTACTTCAACTTTGACTGATTTTATCAGGAAATAAGTGGACCAGGGACATGTCTGTGGAATGGTAATGGTTGACCAGGGCAATGTCTGTTGTCATGGTAATGGTTGACCAGAAAATGTCTGTTGTCATGGTAATGTTTGACCAGGGAAATGTCTGTTGTCAAGGTAATGGTTGACCAGGGAAATGTCTGTGGAATGGTTGACCAGGGCAATGTCTGTGGCATGGTAATGGTTGAGCAGGGCAATGACTGTGGCATGGTAATGGTTGACATTTTCTGTGGACTTAAATGACAAACTGTCCTATAAATGATTTAATAATCTAGCAAATAAAAGACCTCAATCCAGAAAACGTCATGAGGGCACAAAATGATCCATTCACAAGTAGGCCTTTTCCTTGACATTATCGGGACATGACAGGCATAATCACCAGTGCTACAATAACATATCACACACATCCGGGTTATCAGAAGACAAAAATGTATCTCTGAGGCCTTAGTTGACTTATAAACAGACCCTACATTCTATAGCCATTCATCTGATAAGAACATGTAAATGTTGACAAATGTCCCTCTCAACACGAAACTCAATAGAAGTGAGAGTTAAATGAAACACATGGAATTAAATATGTACCTTAATTGTTTTTAACATCAAGATCAGGGGAGAGCGCGAACGCAGTCCCCCACTACCAGAAATTATGCAATCGAGATTTCCACATTTGAGAAATTCGCAGGGGTCAGCACAGCCGGAGTGCAATGGCTGAGCCTCGCCCTGGGTGAACCGCCTTCTTGATCACGGTGTCTCCCTTGCCAGGTAAGTATGAGTTGTACACGTTGGTAGAGGAGCACTCCTTCCAGGACAAAGGTGTTTGACTCACGGTTACCACTTCTACTACTGATATACCACATCATATTGAACAAGGTTTAATGATGTTTACGAATACAATTGCGGACAAGGTGAAGAAAAAGCAATACATTTTGTTTTACTATATTATATCACGGACCGACTGTTTTCTCATCATGCAACACGGCATAAATTCTATATACATTGAATTTCTTGTCTAAATGTCCGTCTGGTTACACACAAGTAGGCGATGTACCAAAATGCTGAAATCACATTCGTGCACACAGCCAACCGAAAGACACCACTTATTTCTGGTGTTTTGTAGCGTTCCAGACGTTGTAGGAATAGTTTCATCACGCTTGTTTTCTGCTCTCAGTAAAATATGATTCCACCATCGACCACAGGGTGGCATACGACCAACAGATATGGAGGAGAAACAGTAGCCTACTACTTCAACTTTGACTGATTTTATCAGGAAATAAGTGGACCAGGGACATGTCTGTGGAATGGTAATGGTTGACCAGGGCAATGTCTGTTGTCATGGTAATGGTTGACCAGAAAATGTCTGTTGTCATGGTAATGTTTGACCAGGGAAATGTCTGTTGTCAAGGTAATGGTTGACCAGGGAAATGTCTGTGGAATGGTTGACCAGGGCAATGTCTGTGGCATGGTAATGGTTGAGCAGGGCAATGACTGTGGCATGGTAATGGTTGACATTTTCTGTGGACTTAAATGACAAACTGTCCTATAAATGATTTAATAATCTAGCAAATAAAAGACCTCAATCCAGAAAACGTCATGAGGGCACAAAATGATCCATTCACAAGTAGGCCTTTTCCTTGACATTATCGGGACATGACAGGCATAATCACCAGTGCTACAATAACATATCACACACATCCGGGTTATCAGAAGACAAAAATGTATCTCTGAGGCCTTAGTTGACTTATAAACAGACCCTACATTCTATAGCCATTCATCTGATAAGAACATGTAAATGTTGACAAATGTCCCTCTCAACACGAAACTCAATAGAAGTGAGAGTTAAATGAAACACATGGAATTAAATATGTACCTTAATTGTTTTTAACATCAAGATCAGGGGAGAGCGCGAACGCAGTCCCCCACTACCAGAAATTATGCAATCGAGATTTCCACATTTGAGAAATTCGCAGGGGTCAGCACAGCCGGAGTGCAATGGCTGAGCCTCGCCCTGGGTGAACCGCCTTCTTGATCACGGTGTCTCCCTTGCCAGGTAAGTATGAGTTGTACACGTTGGTAGAGGAGCACTCCTTCCAGGACAAAGGTGTTTGACTCACGGTTACCACTTCTACTACTGATATACCACATCATATTGAACAAGGTTTAATGATGTTTACGAATACAATTGCGGACAAGGTGAAGAAAAAGCAATACATTTTGTTTTACTATATTATATCACGGACCGACTGTTTTCTCATCATGCAACACGGCATAAATTCTATATACATTGAATTTCTTGTCTAAATGTCCGTCTGGTTACACACAAGTAGGCGATGTACCAAAATGCTGAAATCACATTCGTGCACACAGCCAACCGAAAGACACCACTTATTTCTGGTGTTTTGTAGCGTTCCAGACGTTGTAGGAATAGTTTCATCACGCTTGTTTTCTGCTCTCAGTAAATATGATTCCACCATCGACCACAGGGTGGCATACGACCAACAGATATGGAGGAGAAACAGTAGCCTACTACTTCAACTTTGACTGATTTTATCAGGAAATAAGTGGACCAGGGACTGTCTGTGGGAATGGTAATGGTTGACCAGGGCAATGTCTGTTGTCATGGTAATGGTTGACCAGAAAATGTCTGTTGTCATGGTAAGGGTACCAGGGAAATGTCTGTTGTCAAGGTAATGGTTGACCAGGGAAATGTCTGTGGAATGGTTGACCAGGGCAATGTCTGTGGCATGGTAATGGTTGAGCAGGGCAATGACTGTGGCATGGTAATGGTTGACATTTTCTGTGGACTTAAATGACAAACTGTCCTATAAATGATTTAATAATCTAGCAAATAAAAGACCTCAATCCAGAAAACGTCATGAGGGCACAAAATGATCCATTCACAAGTAGGCCTTTTCCTTGACATTATCGGGACATGACAGGCATAATCACCAGTGCTACAATAACATATCACACACATCCGGGTTATCAGAAGACAAAATGTATCTCTGAGGCCTTAGTTGACTTATAAACAGACCCTACATTCTATAGCCATTCATCTGATAAGAACATGTAAATGTTGACAAATGTCCCTCTCAACACGAAACTCAATAGAAGTGAGAGTTAAATGAAACACATGGAATTAAATATGTACCTTAATTGTTTTTAACATCAAGATCAGGGGAGAGCGCGAACGCAGTCCCCCACTACCAGAAATTATGCAATCGAGATTTCCACATTTGAGAAATTCGCAGGGGTCAGCACAGCCGGAGTGCAATGGCTGAGCCTCGCCCTGGGTGAACCGCCTTCTTGATCACGGTGTCTCCCTTGCCAGGTAAGTATGAGTTGTACACGTTGGTAGAGGAGCACTCCTTCCAGGACAAAGGTGTTTGACTCACGGTTACCACTTCTACTACTGATATACCACATCATATTGAACAAGGTTTAATGATGTTTACGAATACAATTGCGGACAAGGTGAAGAAAAAGCAATACATTTTGTTTTACTATATTATATCACGGACCGACTGTTTTCTCATCATGCAACACGGCATAAATTCTATATACATTGAATTTCTTGTCTAAATGTCCGTCTGGTTACACACAAGTAGGCGATGTACCAAAATGCTGAAATCACATTCGTGCACACAGCCAACCGAAAGACACCACTTATTTCTGGTGTTTTGTAGCGTTCCAGACGTTGTAGGAATAGTTTCATCACGCTTGTTTTCTGCTCTCAGTAAAATATGATTCCACCATCGACCACAGGGTGGCATACGACCAACAGATATGGAGGAGAAACAGTAGCCTACTACTTCAACTTTGACTGATTTTATCAGGAAATAAGTGGACCAGGGACATGTCTGTGGAATGGTAATGGTTGACCAGGGCAATGTCTGTTGTCATGGTAATGGTTGACCAGAAAATGTCTGTTGTCATGGTAATGTTTGACCAGGGAAATGTCTGTTGTCAAGGTAATGGTTGACCAGGGAAATGTCTGTGGAATGGTTGACCAGGGCAATGTCTGTGGCATGGTAATGGTTGAGCAGGGCAATGACTGTGGCATGGTAATGGTTGACATTTTCTGTGGACTTAAATGACAAACTGTCCTATAAATGATTTAATAATCTAGCAAATAAAAGACCTCAATCCAGAAACGTCATGAGGGCACAAAATGATCCATTCACAAGTAGGCCTTTTCCTTGACATTATCGGGACATGACAGGCATAATCACCAGTGCTACAATAACATATCACACACATCCGGGTTATCAGAAGACAAAAATGTATCTCTGAGGCCTTAGTTGACTTATAAACAGACCCTACATTCTATAGCCATTCATCTGATAAGAACATGTAAATGTTGACAAATGTCCCTCTCAACACGAAACTCAATAGAAGTGAGAGTTAAATGAAACACATGGAATTAAATATGTACCTTAATTGTTTTTAACATCAAGATCAGGGGAGAGCGCGAACGCAGTCCCCCACTACCAGAAATTATGCAATCGAGATTTCCACATTTGAGAAATTCGCAGGGGTCAGCACAGCCGGAGTGCAATGGCTGAGCCTCGCCCTGGGTGAACCGCCTTCTTGATCACGGTGTCTCCCTTGCCAGGTAAGTATGAGTTGTACACGTTGGTAGAGGAGCACTCCTTCCAGGACAAAGGTGTTTGACTCACGGTTACCACTTCTACTACTGATATACCACATCATATTGAACAAGGTTTAATGATGTTTACGAATACAATTGCGGACAAGGTGAAGAAAAAGCAATACATTTTGTTTTACTATATTATATCACGGACCGACTGTTTTCTCATCATGCAACACGGCATAAATTCTATATACATTGAATTTCTTGTCTAAATGTCCGTCTGGTTACACACAAGTAGGCGATGTACCAAAATGCTGAAATCACATTCGTGCACACAGCCAACCGAAAGACACCACTTATTTCTGGTGTTTGTAGCGTTCCAGACGTTGTAGGAATAGTTTCATCACGCTTGTTTTCTGCTCTCAGTAAAATATGATTCCACCATCGACCACAGGGTGGCATACGACCAACAGATATGGAGGAGAAACAGTAGCCTACTACTTCAACTTTGACTGATTTTATCAGGAAATAAGTGGACCAGGGACATGTCTGTGGAATGGTAATGGTTGACCAGGGCAATGTCTGTGGCATGGTAATGGTTGAGCAGGGCAATGACTGTGGCATGGTAATGGTTGACATTTTCTGTGGACTTAAATGACAAACTGTCCTATAAATGATTTAATAATCTAGCAAATAAAAGACCTCAATCCAGAAAACGTCATGAGGGCACAAAATGATCCATTCACAAGTAGGCCTTTTCCTTGACATTATCGGGACATGACAGGCATAATCACCAGTGCTACAATAACATATCACACACATCCGGGTTATCAGAAGACAAAAATGTATCTCTGAGGCCTTAGTTGACTTATAAACAGACCCTACATTCTATAGCCATTCATCTGATAAGAACATGTAAATGTTGACAAATGTCCCTCTCAACACGAAACTCAATAGAAGTGAGAGTTAAATGAAACACATGGAATTAAATATGTACCTTAATTGTTTTTAACATCAAGATCAGGGGAGAGCGCGAACGCAGTCCCCCACTACCAGAAATTATGCAATCGAGATTTCCACATTTGAGAAATTCGCAGGGGTCAGCACAGCCGGAGTGCAATGGCTGAGCCTCGCCCTGGGTGAACCGCCTTCTTGATCACGGTGTCTCCCTTGCCAGGTAAGTATGAGTTGTACACGTTGGTAGAGGAGCACTCCTTCCAGGACAAAGGTGTTTGACTCACGGTTACCACTTCTACTACTGATATACCACATCATATTGAACAAGGTTTAATGATGTTTACGAATACAATTGCGGACAAGGTGAAGAAAAAGCAATACATTTTGTTTTACTATATTATATCACGGACCGACTGTTTTCTCATCATGCAACACGGCATAAATTCTATATACATTGAATTTCTTGTCTAAATGTCCGTCTGGTTACACACAAGTAGGCGATGTACCAAAATGCTGAAATCACATTCGTGCACACAGCCAACCGAAAGACACCACTTATTTCTGGTGTTTTGTAGCGTTCCAGACGTTGTAGGAATAGTTTCATCACGCTTGTTTTCTGCTCTCAGTAAAATATGATTCCACCATCGACCACAGGGTGGCATACGACCAACAGATATGGAGGAGAAACAGTAGCCTACTACTTCAACTTTGACTGATTTTATCAGGAAATAAGTGGACCAGGGACATGTCTGTGGAATGGTAATGGTTGACCAGGGCAATGTCTGTTGTCATGGTAATGGTTGACCAGAAAATGTCTGTTGTCATGGTAATGTTTGACCAGGGAAATGTCTGTTGTCAAGGTAATGGTTGACCAGGGAAATGTCTGTGGAATGGTTGACCAGGGCAATGTCTGTGGCATGGTAATGGTTGAGCAGGGCAATGACTGTGGCATGGTAATGGTTGACATTTTCTGTGGACTTAAATGACAAACTGTCCTATAAATGATTTAATAATCTAGCAAATAAAAGACCTCAATCCAGAAAACGTCATGAGGGCACAAAATGATCCATTCACAAGTAGGCCTTTTCCTTGACATTATCGGGACATGACAGGCATAATCACCAGTGCTACAATAACATATCACACACATCCGGGTTATCAGAAGACAAAAATGTATCTCTGAGGCCTTAGTTGACTTATAAACAGACCCTACATTCTATAGCCATTCATCTGATAAGAACATGTAAATGTTGACAAATGTCCCTCTCAACACGAAACTCAATAGAAGTGAGAGTTAAATGAAACACATGGAATTAAATATGTACCTTAATTGTTTTTAACATCAAGATCAGGGGAGAGCGCGAACGCAGTCCCCCACTACCAGAAATTATGCAATCGAGATTTCCACATTTGAGAAATTCGCAGGGGTCAGCACAGCCGGAGTGCAATGGCTGAGCCTCGCCCTGGGTGAACCGCCTTCTTGATCACGGTGTCTCCCTTGCCAGGTAAGTATGAGTTGTACACGTTGGTAGAGGAGCACTCCTTCCAGGACAAAGGTGTTTGACTCACGGTTACCACTTCTACTACTGATATACCACATCATATTGAACAAGGTTTAATGATGTTTACGAATACAATTGCGGACAAGGTGAAGAAAAAGCAATACATTTTGTTTTACTATATTATATCACGGACCGACTGTTTTCTCATCATGCAACACGGCATAAATTCTATATACATTGAATTTCTTGTCTAAATGTCCGTCTGGTTACACACAAGTAGGCGATGTACCAAAATGCTGAAATCACATTCGTGCACACAGCCAACCGAAAGACACCACTTATTTCTGGTGTTTTGTAGCGTTCCAGACGTTGTAGGAATAGTTTCATCACGCTTGTTTTCTGCTCTCAGTAAAATATGATTCCACCATCGACCACAGGGTGGCATACGACCAACAGATATGGAGGAGAAACAGTAGCCTACTACTTCAACTTTGACTGATTTTATCAGGAAATAAGTGGACCAGGGACATGTCTGTGGAATGGTAATG
This sequence comes from Oncorhynchus kisutch, assembly GCF_002021735.2. Classification (NCBI taxonomy): domain Eukaryota; kingdom Metazoa; phylum Chordata; class Actinopteri; order Salmoniformes; family Salmonidae; genus Oncorhynchus; species Oncorhynchus kisutch. The sequence continues at coordinate 25,737 of NW_022263643.1, forward strand.
GTTGACCAGGGCAATGTCTGTTGTCATGGTAATGGTTGACCAGAAAATGTCTGTTGTCATGGTAATGTTTGACCAGGGAAATGTCTGTTGTCAAGGTAATGGTTGACCAGGGAAATGTCTGTGGAATGGTTGACCAGGGCAATGTCTGTGGCATGGTAATGGTTGAGCAGGGCAATGACTGTGGCATGGTAATGGTTGACATTTTCTGTGGACTTAAATGACAAACTGTCCTATAAATGATTTAATAATCTAGCAAATAAAAGACCTCAATCCAGAAAACGTCATGAGGGCACAAAATGATCCATTCACAAGTAGGCCTTTTCCTTGACATTATCGGGACATGACAGGCATAATCACCAGTGCTACAATAACATATCACACACATCCGGGTTATCAGAAGACAAAAATGTATCTCTGAGGCCTTAGTTGACTTATAAACAGACCCTACATTCTATAGCCATTCATCTGATAAGAACATGTAAATGTTGACAAATGTCCCTCTCAACACGAAACTCAATAGAAGTGAGAGTTAAATGAAACACATGGAATTAAATATGTACCTTAATTGTTTTTAACATCAAGATCAGGGGAGAGCGCGAACGCAGTCCCCCACTACCAGAAATTATGCAATCGAGATTTCCACATTTGAGAAATTCGCAGGGGTCAGCACAGCCGGAGTGCAATGGCTGAGCCTCGCCCTGGGTGAACCGCCTTCTTGATCACGGTGTCTCCCTTGCCAGGTAAGTATGAGTTGTACACGTTGGTAGAGGAGCACTCCTTCCAGGACAAAGGTGTTTGACTCACGGTTACCACTTCTACTACTGATATACCACATCATATTGAACAAGGTTTAATGATGTTTACGAATACAATTGCGGACAAGGTGAAGAAAAAGCAATACATTTTGTTTTACTATATTATATCACGGACCGACTGTTTTCTCATCATGCAACACGGCATAAATTCTATATACATTGAATTTCTTGTCTAAATGTCCGTCTGGTTACACACAAGTAGGCGATGTACCAAAATGCTGAAATCACATTCGTGCACACAGCCAACCGAAAGACACCACTTATTTCTGGTGTTTTGTAGCGTTCCAGACGTTGTAGGAATAGTTTCATCACGCTTGTTTTCTGCTCTCAGTAAAATATGATTCCACCATCGACCACAGGGTGGCATACGACCAACAGATATGGAGGAGAAACAGTAGCCTACTACTTCAACTTTGACTGATTTTATCAGGAAATAAGTGGACCAGGGACATGTCTGTGGAATGGTAATGGTTGACCAGGGCAATGTCTGTTGTCATGGTAATGGTTGACCAGAAAATGTCTGTTGTCATGGTAATGTTTGACCAGGGAAATGTCTGTTGTCAAGGTAATGGTTGACCAGGGAAATGTCTGTGGAATGGTTGACCAGGGCAATGTCTGTGGCATGGTAATGGTTGAGCAGGGCAATGACTGTGGCATGGTAATGGTTGACATTTTCTGTGGACTTAAATGACAAACTGTCCTATAAATGATTTAATAATCTAGCAAATAAAAGACCTCAATCCAGAAAACGTCATGAGGGCACAAAATGATCCATTCACAAGTAGGCCTTTTCCTTGACATTATCGGGACATGACAGGCATAATCACCAGTGCTACAATAACATATCACACACATCCGGGTTATCAGAAGACAAAAATGTATCTCTGAGGCCTTAGTTGACTTATAAACAGACCCTACATTCTATAGCCATTCATCTGATAAGAACATGTAAATGTTGACAAATGTCCCTCTCAACACGAAACTCAATAGAAGTGAGAGTTAAATGAAACACATGGAATTAAATATGTACCTTAATTGTTTTTAACATCAAGATCAGGGGAGAGCGCGAACGCAGTCCCCCACTACCAGAAATTATGCAATCGAGATTTCCACATTTGAGAAATTCGCAGGGGTCAGCACAGCCGGAGTGCAATGGCTGAGCCTCGCCCTGGGTGAACCGCCTTCTTGATCACGGTGTCTCCCTTGCCAGGTAAGTATGAGTTGTACACGTTGGTAGAGGAGCACTCCTTCCAGGACAAAGGTGTTTGACTCACGGTTACCACTTCTACTACTGATATACCACATCATATTGAACAAGGTTTAATGATGTTTACGAATACAATTGCGGACAAGGTGAAGAAAAAGCAATACATTTTGTTTTACTATATTATATCACGGACCGACTGTTTTCTCATCATGCAACACGGCATAAATTCTATATACATTGAATTTCTTGTCTAAATGTCCGTCTGGTTACACACAAGTAGGCGATGTACCAAAATGCTGAAATCACATTCGTGCACACAGCCAACCGAAAGACACCACTTATTTCTGGTGTTTTGTAGCGTTCCAGACGTTGTAGGAATAGTTTCATCACGCTTGTTTTCTGCTCTCAGTAAAATATGATTCCACCATCGACCACAGGGTGGCATACGACCAACAGATATGGAGGAGAAACAGTAGCCTACTACTTCAACTTTGACTGATTTTATCAGGAAATAAGTGGACCAGGGACATGTCTGTGGAATGGTAATGGTTGACCAGGGCAATGTCTGTTGTCATGGTAATGGTTGACCAGAAAATGTCTGTTGTCATGGTAATGTTTGACCAGGGAAATGTCTGTTGTCAAGGTAATGGTTGACCAGGGAAATGTCTGTGGAATGGTTGACCAGGGCAATGTCTGTGGCATGGTAATGGTTGAGCAGGGCAATGACTGTGGCATGGTAATGGTTGACATTTTCTGTGGACTTAAATGACAAACTGTCCTATAAATGATTTAATAATCTAGCAAATAAAAGACCTCAATCCAGAAAACGTCATGAGGGCACAAAATGATCCATTCACAAGTAGGCCTTTTCCTTGACATTATCGGGACATGACAGGCATAATCACCAGTGCTACAATAACATATCACACACATCCGGGTTATCAGAAGACAAAAATGTATCTCTGAGGCCTTAGTTGACTTATAAACAGACCCTACATTCTATAGCCATTCATCTGATAAGAACATGTAAATGTTGACAAATGTCCCTCTCAACACGAAACTCAATAGAAGTGAGAGTTAAATGAAACACATGGAATTAAATATGTACCTTAATTGTTTTTAACATCAAGATCAGGGGAGAGCGCGAACGCAGTCCCCCACTACCAGAAATTATGCAATCGAGATTTCCACATTTGAGAAATTCGCAGGGGTCAGCACAGCCGGAGTGCAATGGCTGAGCCTCGCCCTGGGTGAACCGCCTTCTTGATCACGGTGTCTCCCTTGCCAGGTAAGTATGAGTTGTACACGTTGGTAGAGGAGCACTCCTTCCAGGACAAAGGTGTTTGACTCACGGTTACCACTTCTACTACTGATATACCACATCATATTGAACAAGGTTTAATGATGTTTACGAATACAATTGCAGACAAGGTGAAGAAAAAGCAATACATTTTGTTTTACTATATTATATCACGGACCGACTGTTTTCTCATCATGCAACACGGCATAAATTCTATATACATTGAATTTCTTGTCTAAATGTCCGTCTGGTTACACACAAGTAGGCGATGTACCAAAATGCTGAAATCACATTCGTGCACACAGCCAACCGAAAGACACCACTTATTTCTGGTGTTTTGTAGCGTTCCAGACGTTGTAGGAATAGTTTCATCACGCTTGTTTTCTGCTCTCAGTAAAATATGATTCCACCATCGACCACAGGGTGGCATACGACCAACAGATATGGAGGAGAAACAGTAGCCTACTACTTCAACTTTGACTGATTTTATCAGGAAATAAGTGGACCAGGGACATGTCTGTGGAATGGTAATGGTTGACCAGGGCAATGTCTGTTGTCATGGTAATGGTTGACCAGAAAATGTCTGTTGTCATGGTAATGTTTGACCAGGGAAATGTCTGTTGTCAAGGTAATGGTTGACCAGGGAAATGTCTGTGGAATGGTTGACCAGGGCAATGTCTGTGGCATGGTAATGGTTGAGCAGGGCAATGACTGTGGCATGGTAATGGTTGACATTTTCTGTGGACTTAAATGACAAACTGTCCTATAAATGATTTAATAATCTAGCAAATAAAAGACCTCAATCCAGAAAACGTCATGAGGGCACAAAATGATCCATTCACAAGTAGGCCTTTTCCTTGACATTATCGGGACATGACAGGCATAATCACCAGTGCTACAATAACATATCACACACATCCGGGTTATCAGAAGACAAAAATGTATCTCTGAGGCCTTAGTTGACTTATAAACAGACCCTACATTCTATAGCCATTCATCTGATAAGAACATGTAAATGTTGACAAATGTCCCTCTCAACACGAAACTCAATAGAAGTGAGAGTTAAATGAAACACATGGAATTAAATATGTACCTTAATTGTTTTTAACATCAAGATCAGGGGAGAGCGCGAACGCAGTCCCCCACTACCAGAAATTATGCAATCGAGATTTCCACATTTGAGAAATTCGCAGGGGTCAGCACAGCCGGAGTGCAATGGCTGAGCCTCGCCCTGGGTGAACCGCCTTCTTGATCACGGTGTCTCCCTTGCCAGGTAAGTATGAGTTGTACACGTTGGTAGAGGAGCACTCCTTCCAGGACAAAGGTGTTTGACTCACGGTTACCACTTCTACTACTGATATACCACATCATATTGAACAAGGTTTAATGATGTTTACGAATACAATTGCGGACAAGGTGAAGAAAAAGCAATACATTTTGTTTTACTATATTATATCACGGACCGACTGTTTTCTCATCATGCAACACGGCATAAATTCTATATACATTGAATTTCTTGTCTAAATGTCCGTCTGGTTACACACAAGTAGGCGATGTACCAAAATGCTGAAATCACATTCGTGCACACAGCCAACCGAAAGACACCACTTATTTCTGGTGTTTTGTAGCGTTCCAGACGTTGTAGGAATAGTTTCATCACGCTTGTTTTCTGCTCTCAGTAAAATATGATTCCACCATCGACCACAGGGTGGCATACGACCAACAGATATGGAGGAGAAACAGTAGCCTACTACTTCAACTTTGACTGATTTTATCAGGAAATAAGTGGACCAGGGACATGTCTGTGGAATGGTAATGGTTGACCAGGGCAATGTCTGTTGTCATGGTAATGGTTGACCAGAAAATGTCTGTTGTCATGGTAATGTTTGACCAGGGAAATGTCTGTTGTCAAGGTAATGGTTGACCAGGGAAATGTCTGTGGAATGGTTGACCAGGGCAATGTCTGTGGCATGGTAATGGTTGAGCAGGGCAATGACTGTGGCATGGTAATGGTTGACATTTTCTGTGGACTTAAATGACAAACTGTCCTATAAATGATTTAATAATCTAGCAAATAAAAGACCTCAATCCAGAAAACGTCATGAGGGCACAAAATGATCCATTCACAAGTAGGCCTTTTCCTTGACATTATCGGGACATGACAGGCATAATCACCAGTGCTACAATAACATATCACACACATCCGGGTTATCAGAAGACAAAAATGTATCTCTGAGGCCTTAGTTGACTTATAAACAGACCCTACATTCTATAGCCATTCATCTGATAAGAACATGTAAATGTTGACAAATGTCCCTCTCAACACGAAACTCAATAGAAGTGAGAGTTAAATGAAACACATGGAATTAAATATGCACCTTAATTGTTTTTAACATCAAGATCAGGGGAGAGCGCGAACGCAGTCCCCCACTACCAGAAATTATGCAATCGAGATTTCCACATTTGAGAAATTCGCAGGGGTCAGCACAGCCGGAGTGCAATGGCTGAGCCTCGCCCTGGGTGAACCGCCTTCTTGATCACGGTGTCTCCCTTGCCAGGTAAGTATGAGTTGTACACGTTGGTAGAGGAGCACTCCTTCCAGGACAAAGGTGTTTGACTCACGGTTACCACTTCTACTACTGATATACCACATCATATTGAACAAGGTTTAATGATGTTTACGAATACAATTGCAGACAAGGTGAAGAAAAAGCAATACATTTTGTTTTACTATATTATATCACGGACCGACTGTTTTCTCATCATGCAACACGGCATAAATTCTATATACATTGAATTTCTTGTCTAAATGTCCGTCTGGTTACACACAAGTAGGCGATGTACCAAAATGCTGAAATCACATTCGTGCACACAGCCAACCGAAAGACACCACTTATTTCTGGTGTTTTGTAGCGTTCCAGACGTTGTAGGAATAGTTTCATCACGCTTGTTTTCTGCTCTCAGTAAAATATGATTCCACCATCGACCACAGGGTGGCATACGACCAACAGATATGGAGGAGAAACAGTAGCCTACTACTTCAACTTTGACTGATTTTATCAGGAAATAAGTGGACCAGGGACATGTCTGTGGAATGGTAATGGTTGACCAGGGAAATGTCTGTGGAATGGTTGACCAGGGCAATGTCTGTGGCATGGTAATGGTTGAGCAGGGCAATGACTGTGGCATGGTAATGGTTGACATTTTCTGTGGACTTAAATGACAAACTGTCCTATAAATGATTTAATAATCTAGCAAATAAAAGACCTCAATCCAGAAAACGTCATGAGGGCACAAAATGATCCATTCACAAGTAGGCCTTTTCCTTGACATTATCGGGACATGACAGGCATAATCACCAGTGCTACAATAACATATCACACACATCCGGGTTATCAGAAGACAAAAATGTATCTCTGAGGCCTTAGTTGACTTATAAACAGACCCTACATTCTATAGCCGTTCATCTGATAAGAACATGTAAATGTTGACAAATGTCCCTCTCAACACGAAACTCAATAGAAGTGAGAGTTAAATGAAACACATGGAATTAAATATGTACCTTAATTGTTTTTAACATCAAGATCAGGGGAGAGCGCGAACGCAGTCCCCCACTACCAGAAATTATGCAATCGAGATTTCCACATTTGAGAAATTCGCAGGGGTCAGCACAGCCGGAGTGCAATGGCTGAGCCTCGCCCTGGGTGAACCGCCTTCTTGATCACGGTGTCTCCCTTGCCAGGTAAGTATGAGTTGTACACGTTGGTAGAGGAGCACTCCTTCCAGGACAAAGGTGTTTGACTCACGGTTACCACTTCTACTACTGATATACCACATCATATTGAACAAGGTTTAATGATGTTTACGAATACAATTGCGGACAAGGTGAAGAAAAAGCAATACATTTTGTTTTACTATATTATATCACGGACCGACTGTTTTCTCATCATGCAACACGGCATAAATTCTATATACATTGAATTTCTTGTCTAAATGTCCGTCTGGTTACACACAAGTAGGCGATGTACCAAAATGCTGAAATCACATTCGTGCACACAGCCAACCGAAAGACACCACTTATTTCTGGTGTTTTGTAGCGTTCCAGACGTTGTAGGAATAGTTTCATCACGCTTGTTTTCTGCTCTCAGTAAAATATGATTCCACCATCGACCACAGGGTGGCATACGACCAACAGATATGGAGGAGAAACAGTAGCCTACTACTTCAACTTTGACTGATTTTATCAGGAAATAAGTGGACCAGGGACATGTCTGTGGAATGGTAATGGTTGACCAGGGCAATGTCTGTTGTCATGGTAATGGTTGACCAGAAAATGTCTGTTGTCATGGTAATGTTTGACCAGGGAAATGTCTGTTGTCAAGGTAATGGTTGACCAGGGAAATGTCTGTGGAATGGTTGACCAGGGCAATGTCTGTGGCATGGTAATGGTTGAGCAGGGCAATGACTGTGGCATGGTAATGGTTGACATTTTCTGTGGACTTAAATGACAAACTGTCCTATAAATGATTTAATAATCTAGCAAATAAAAGACCTCAATCCAGAAAACGTCATGAGGGCACAAAATGATCCATTCACAAGTAGGCCTTTTCCTTGACATTATCGGGACATGACAGGCATAATCACCAGTGCTACAATAACATATCACACACATCCGGGTTATCAGAAGACAAAAATGTATCTCTGAGGCCTTAGTTGACTTATAAACAGACCCTACATTCTATAGCCATTCATCTGATAAGAACATGTAAATGTTGACAAATGTCCCTCTCAACACGAAACTCAATAGAAGTGAGAGTTAAATGAAACACATGGAATTAAATATGCACCTTAATTGTTTTTAACATCAAGATCAGGGGAGAGCGCGAACGCAGTCCCCCACTACCAGAAATTATGCAATCGAGATTTCCACATTTGAGAAATTCGCAGGGGTCAGCACAGCCGGAGTGCAATGGCTGAGCCTCGCCCTGGGTGAACCGCCTTCTTGATCACGGTGTCTCCCTTGCCAGGTAAGTATGAGTTGTACACGTTGGTAGAGGAGCACTCCTTCCAGGACAAAGGTGTTTGACTCACGGTTACCACTTCTACTACTGATATACCACATCATATTGAACAAGGTTTAATGATGTTTACGAATACAATTGCAGACAAGGTGAAGAAAAAGCAATACATTTTGTTTTACTATATTATATCACGGACCGACTGTTTTCTCATCATGCAACACGGCATAAATTCTATATACATTGAATTTCTTGTCTAAATGTCCGTCTGGTTACACACAAGTAGGCGATGTACCAAAATGCTGAAATCACATTCGTGCACACAGCCAACCGAAAGACACCACTTATTTCTGGTGTTTTGTAGCGTTCCAGACGTTGTAGGAATAGTTTCATCACGCTTGTTTTCTGCTCTCAGTAAAATATGATTCCACCATCGACCACAGGGTGGCATACGACCAACAGATATGGAGGAGAAACAGTAGCCTACTACTTCAACTTTGACTGATTTTATCAGGAAATAAGTGGACCAGGGACATGTCTGTGGAATGGTAATGGTTGACCAGGGAAATGTCTGTGGAATGGTTGACCAGGGCAATGTCTGTGGCATGGTAATGGTTGAGCAGGGCAATGACTGTGGCATGGTAATGGTTGACATTTTCTGTGGACTTAAATGACAAACTGTCCTATAAATGATTTAATAATCTAGCAAATAAAAGACCTCAATCCAGAAAACGTCATGAGGGCACAAAATGATCCATTCACAAGTAGGCCTTTTCCTTGACATTATCGGGACATGACAGGCATAATCACCAGTGCTACAATAACATATCACACACATCCGGGTTATCAGAAGACAAAAATGTATCTCTGAGGCCTTAGTTGACTTATAAACAGACCCTACATTCTATAGCCATTCATCTGATAAGAACATGTAAATGTTGACAAATGTCCCTCTCAACACGAAACTCAATAGAAGTGAGAGTTAAATGAAACACATGGAATTAAATATGTACCTTAATTGTTTTTAACATCAAGATCAGGGGAGAGCGCGAACGCAGTCCCCCACTACCAGAAATTATGCAATCGAGATTTCCACATTTGAGAAATTCGCAGGGGTCAGCACAGCCGGAGTGCAATGGCTGAGCCTCGCCCTGGGTGAACCGCCTTCTTGATCACGGTGTCTCCCTTGCCAGGTAAGTATGAGTTGTACACGTTGGTAGAGGAGCACTCCTTCCAGGACAAAGGTGTTTGACTCACGGTTACCACTTCTACTACTGATATACCACATCATATTGAACAAGGTTTAATGATGTTTACGAATACAATTGCAGACAAGGTGAAGAAAAAGCAATACATTTTGTTTTACTATATTATATCACGGACCGACTGTTTTCTCATCATGCAACACGGCATAAATTCTATATACATTGAATTTCTTGTCTAAATGTCCGTCTGGTTACACACAAGTAGGCGATGTACCAAAATGCTGAAATCACATTCGTGCACACAGCCAACCGAAAGACACCACTTATTTCTGGTGTTTTGTAGCGTTCCAGACGTTGTAGGAATAGTTTCATCACGCTTGTTTTCTGCTCTCAGTAAAATATGATTCCACCATCGACCACAGGGTGGCATACGACCAACAGATATGGAGGAGAAACAGTAGCCTACTACTTCAACTTTGACTGATTTTATCAGGAAATAAGTGGACCAGGGACATGTCTGTGGAATGGTAATGGTTGACCAGGGCAATGTCTGTTGTCATGGTAATGGTTGACCAGAAAATGTCTGTTGTCATGGTAATGTTTGACCAGGGAAATGTCTGTTGTCAAGGTAATGGTTGACCAGGGAAATGTCTGTGGAATGGTTGACCAGGGCAATGTCTGTGGCATGGTAATGGTTGAGCAGGGCAATGACTGTGGCATGGTAATGGTTGACATTTTCTGTGGACTTAAATGACAAACTGTCCTATAAATGATTTAATAATCTAGCAAATAAAAGACCTCAATCCAGAAAACGTCATGAGGGCACAAAATGATCCATTCACAAGTAGGCCTTTTCCTTGACATTATCGGGACATGACAGGCATAATCACCAGTGCTACAATAACATATCACACACATCCGGGTTATCAGAAGACAAAAATGTATCTCTGAGGCCTTAGTTGACTTATAAACAGACCCTACATTCTATAGCCATTCATCTGATAAGAACATGTAAATGTTGACAAATGTCCCTCTCAACACGAAACTCAATAGAAGTGAGAGTTAAATGAAACACATGGAATTAAATATGCACCTTAATTGTTTTTAACATCAAGATCAGGGGAGAGCGCGAACGCAGTCCCCCACTACCAGAAATTATGCAATCGAGATTTCCACATTTGAGAAATTCGCAGGGGTCAGCACAGCCGGAGTGCAATGGCTGAGCCTCGCCCTGGGTGAACCGCCTTCTTGATCACGGTGTCTCCCTTGCCAGGTAAGTATGAGTTGTACACGTTGGTAGAGGAGCACTCCTTCCAGGACAAAGGTGTTTGACTCACGGTTACCACTTCTACTACTGATATACCACATCATATTGAACAAGGTTTAATGATGTTTACGAATACAATTGCAGACAAGGTGAAGAAAAAGCAATACATTTTGTTTTACTATATTATATCACGGACCGACTGTTTTCTCATCATGCAACACGGCATAAATTCTATATACATTGAATTTCTTGTCTAAATGTCCGTCTGGTTACACACAAGTAGGCGATGTACCAAAATGCTGAAATCACATTCGTGCACACAGCCAACCGAAAGACACCACTTATTTCTGGTGTTTTGTAGCGTTCCAGACGTTGTAGGAATAGTTTCATCACGCTTGTTTTCTGCTCTCAGTAAAATATGATTCCACCATCGACCACAGGGTGGCATACGACCAACAGATATGGAGGAGAAACAGTAGCCTACTACTTCAACTTTGACTGATTTTATCAGGAAATAAGTGGACCAGGGACATGTCTGTGGAATGGTAATGGTTGACCAGGGCAATGTCTGTTGTCATGGTAATGGTTGACCAGAAAATGTCTGTTGTCATGGTAATGTTTGACCAGGGAAATGTCTGTTGTCAAGGTAATGGTTGACCAGGGAAATGTCTGTGGAATGGTTGACCAGGGCAATGTCTGTGGCATGGTAATGGTTGAGCAGGGCAATGACTGTGGCATGGTAATGGTTGACATTTTCTGTGGACTTAAATGACAAACTGTCCTATAAATGATTTAATAATCTAGCAAATAAAAGACCTCAATCCAGAAAACGTCATGAGGGCACAAAATGATCCATTCACAAGTAGGCCTTTTCCTTGACATTATCGGGACATGACAGGCATAATCACCAGTGCTACAATAACATATCACACACATCCGGGTTATCAGAAGACAAAAATGTATCTCTGAGGCCTTAGTTGACTTATAAACAGACCCTACATTCTATAGCCATTCATCTGATAAGAACATGTAAATGTTGACAAATGTCCCTCTCAACACGAAACTCAATAGAAGTGAGAGTTAAATGAAACACATGGAATTAAATATGTACCTTAATTGTTTTTAACATCAAGATCAGGGGAGAGCGCGAACGCAGTCCCCCACTACCAGAAATTATGCAATCGAGATTTCCACATTTGAGAAATTCGCAGGGGTCAGCACAGCCGGAGTGCAATGGCTGAGCCTCGCCCTGGGTGAACCGCCTTCTTGATCACGGTGTCTCCCTTGCCAGGTAAGTATGAGTTGTACACGTTGGTAGAGGAGCACTCCTTCCAGGACAAAGGTGTTTGACTCACGGTTACCACTTCTACTACTGATATACCACATCATATTGAACAAGGTTTAATGATGTTTACGAATACAATTGCGGACAAGGTGAAGAAAAAGCAATACATTTTGTTTTACTATATTATATCACGGACCGACTGTTTTCTCATCATGCAACACGGCATAAATTCTATATACATTGAATTTCTTGTCTAAATGTCCGTCTGGTTACACACAAGTAGGCGATGTACCAAAATGCTGAAATCACATTCGTGCACACAGCCAACCGAAAGACACCACTTATTTCTGGTGTTTTGTAGCGTTCCAGACGTTGTAGGAATAGTTTCATCACGCTTGTTTTCTGCTCTCAGTAAAATATGATTCCACCATCGACCACAGGGTGGCATACGACCAACAGATATGGAGGAGAAACAGTAGCCTACTACTTCAACTTTGACTGATTTTATCAGGAAATAAGTGGACCAGGGACATGTCTGTGGAATGGTAATGGTTGACCAGGGCAATGTCTGTTGTCATGGTAATGGTTGACCAGAAAATGTCTGTTGTCATGGTAATGTTTGACCAGGGAAATGTCTGTTGTCAAGGTAATGGTTGACCAGGGAAATGTCTGTGGAATGGTTGACCAGGGCAATGTCTGTGGCATGGTAATGGTTGAGCAGGGCAATGACTGTGGCATGGTAATGGTTGACATTTTCTGTGGACTTAAATGACAAACTGTCCTATAAATGATTTAATAATCTAGCAAATAAAAGACCTCAATCCAGAAAACGTCATGAGGGCACAAAATGATCCATTCACAAGTAGGCCTTTTCCTTGACATTATCGGGACATGACAGGCATAATCACCAGTGCTACAATAACATATCACACACATCCGGGTTATCAGAAGACAAAAATGTATCTCTGAGGCCTTAGTTGACTTATAAACAGACCCTACATTCTATAGCCATTCATCTGATAAGAACATGTAAATGTTGACAAATGTCCCTCTCAACACGAAACTCAATAGAAGTGAGAGTTAAATGAAACACATGGAATTAAATATGTACCTTAATTGTTTTTAACATCAAGATCAGGGGAGAGCGCGAACGCAGTCCCCCACTACCAGAAATTATGCAATCGAGATTTCCACATTTGAGAAATTCGCAGGGGTCAGCACAGCCGGAGTGCAATGGCTGAGCCTCGCCCTGGGTGAACCGCCTTCTTGATCACGGTGTCTCCCTTGCCAGGTAAGTATGAGTTGTACACGTTGGTAGAGGAGCACTCCTTCCAGGACAAAGGTGTTTGACTCACGGTTACCACTTCTACTACTGATATACCACATCATATTGAACAAGGTTTAATGATGTTTACGAATACAATTGCGGACAAGGTGAAGAAAAAGCAATACATTTTGTTTTACTATATTATATCACGGACCGACTGTTTTCTCATCATGCAACACGGCATAAATTCTATATACATTGAATTTCTTGTCTAAATGTCCGTCTGGTTACACACAAGTAGGCGATGTACCAAAATGCTGAAATCACATTCGTGCACACAGCCAACCGAAAGACACCACTTATTTCTGGTGTTTTGTAGCGTTCCAGACGTTGTAGGAATAGTTTCATCACGCTTGTTTTCTGCTCTCAGTAAAATATGATTCCACCATCGACCACAGGGTGGCATACGACCAACAGATATGGAGGAGAAACAGTAGCCTACTACTTCAACTTTGACTGATTTTATCAGGAAATAAGTGGACCAGGGACATGTCTGTGGAATGGTAATGGTTGACCAGGGCAATGTCTGTTGTCATGGTAATGGTTGACCAGAAAATGTCTGTTGTCATGGTAATGTTTGACCAGGGAAATGTCTGTTGTCAAGGTAATGGTTGACCAGGGAAATGTCTGTGGAATGGTTGACCAGGGCAATGTCTGTGGCATGGTAATGGTTGAGCAGGGCAATGACTGTGGCATGGTAATGGTTGACATTTTCTGTGGACTTAAATGACAAACTGTCCTATAAATGATTTAATAATCTAGCAAATAAAAGACCTCAATCCAGAAAACGTCATGAGGGCACAAAATGATCCATTCACAAGTAGGCCTTTTCCTTGACATTATCGGGACATGACAGGCATAATCACCAGTGCTACAATAACATATCACACACATCCGGGTTATCAGAAGACAAAAATGTATCTCTGAGGCCTTAGTTGACTTATAAACAGACCCTACATTCTATAGCCGTTCATCTGATAAGAACATGTAAATGTTGACAAATGTCCCTCTCAACACGAAACTCAATAGAAGTGAGAGTTAAATGAAACACATGGAATTAAATATGTACCTTAATTGTTTTTAACATCAAGATCAGGGGAGAGCGCGAACGCAGTCCCCCACTACCAGAAATTATGCAATCGAGATTTCCACATTTGAGAAATTCGCAGGGGTCAGCACAGCCGGAGTGCAATGGCTGAGCCTCGCCCTGGGTGAACCGCCTTCTTGATCACGGTGTCTCCCTTGCCAGGTAAGTATGAGTTGTACACGTTGGTAGAGGAGCACTCCTTCCAGGACAAAGGTGTTTGACTCACGGTTACCACTTCTACTACTGATATACCACATCATATTGAACAAGGTTTAATGATGTTTACGAATACAATTGCGGACAAGGTGAAGAAAAAGCAATACATTTTGTTTTACTATATTATATCACGGACCGACTGTTTTCTCATCATGCAACACGGCATAAATTCTATATACATTGAATTTCTTGTCTAAATGTCCGTCTGGTTACACACAAGTAGGCGATGTACCAAAATGCTGAAATCACATTCGTGCACACAGCCAACCGAAAGACACCACTTATTTCTGGTGTTTTGTAGCGTTCCAGACGTTGTAGGAATAGTTTCATCACGCTTGTTTTCTGCTCTCAGTAAAATATGATTCCACCATCGACCACAGGGTGGCATACGACCAACAGATATGGAGGAGAAACAGTAGCCTACTACTTCAACTTTGACTGATTTTATCAGGAAATAAGTGGACCAGGGACATGTCTGTGGAATGGTAATGGTTGACCAGGGCAATGTCTGTTGTCATGGTAATGGTTGACCAGAAAATGTCTGTTGTCATGGTAATGTTTGACCAGGGAAATGTCTGTTGTCAAGGTAATGGTTGACCAGGGAAATGTCTGTGGAATGGTTGACCAGGGCAATGTCTGTGGCATGGTAATGGTTGAGCAGGGCAATGACTGTGGCATGGTAATGGTTGACATTTTCTGTGGACTTAAATGACAAACTGTCCTATAAATGATTTAATAATCTAGCAAATAAAAGACCTCAATCCAGAAACGTCATGAGGGCACAAAATGATCCATTCACAAGTAGGCCTTTTCCTTGACATTATCGGGACATGACAGGCATAATCACCAGTGCTACAATAACATATCACACACATCCGGGTTATCAGAAGACAAAAATGTATCTCTGAGGCCTTAGTTGACTTATAAACAGACCCTACATTCTATAGCCATTCATCTGATAAGAACATGTAAATGTTGACAAATGTCCCTCTCAACACGAAACTCAATAGAAGTGAGAGTTAAATGAAACACATGGAATTAAATATGTACCTTAATTGTTTTTAACATCAAGATCAGGGGAGAGCGCGAACGCAGTCCCCCACTACCAGAAATTATGCAATCGAGATTTCCACATTTGAGAAATTCGCAGGGGTCAGCACAGCCGGAGTGCAATGGCTGAGCCTCGCCCTGGGTGAACCGCCTTCTTGATCACGGTGTCTCCCTTGCCAGGTAAGTATGAGTTGTACACGTTGGTAGAGGAGCACTCCTTCCAGGACAAAGGTGTTTGACTCACGGTTACCACTTCTACTACTGATATACCACATCATATTGAACAAGGTTTAATGATGTTTACGATACAATTGCGGACAAGGTGAAGAAAAAGCAATACATTTTGTTTTACTATATTATATCACGGACCGACTGTTTTCTCATCATGCAACACGGCATAAATTCTATATACATTGAATTTCTTGTCTAAATGTCCGTCTGGTTACACACAAGTAGGCGATGTACCAAAATGCTGAAATCACATTCGTGCACACAGCCAACCGAAAGACACCACTTATTTCTGGTGTTTTGTAGCGTTCCAGACGTTGTAGGAATAGTTTCATCACGCTTGTTTTCTGCTCTCAGTAAATATGATTCCACCATCGACCACAGGGTGGCATACGACCAACAGATATGGAGGAGAAACAGTAGCCTACTACTTCAACTTTGACTGATTTTATCAGGAAATAAGTGGACCAGGGACATGTCTGTGGAATGGTAATGGTTTGACCAGGGCAATGTCTGTTGTCATGGTAATGGTTGACCAGAAAATGTCTGTTGTCATGGTAATGTTTGACCAGGGAAATGTCTGTTGTCAAGGTAATGGTTGACCAGGGAAATGTCTGTGGAATGGTTGACCAGGGCAATGTCTGTGGCATGGTAATGGTTGAGCAGGGCAATGACTGTGGCATGGTAATGGTTGACATTTTCTGTGGACTTAAATGACAAACTGTCCTATAAATGATTTAATAATCTAGCAAATAAAAGACCTCAATCCAGAAAACGTCATGAGGGCACAAAATGATCCATTCACAAGTAGGCCTTTTCCTTGACATTATCGGGACATGACAGGCATAATCACCAGTGCTACAATAACATATCACACACATCCGGGTTATCAGAAGACAAAAATGTATCTCTGAGGCCTTAGTTGACTTATAAACAGACCCTACATTCTATAGCCATTCATCTGATAAGAACATGTAAATGTTGACAAATGTCCCTCTCAACACGAAACTCAATAGAAGTGAGAGTTAAATGAAACACATGGAATTAAATATGCACCTTAATTGTTTTTAACATCAAGATCAGGGGAGAGCGCGAACGCAGTCCCCCACTACCAGAAATTATGCAATCGAGATTTCCACATTTGAGAAATTCGCAGGGGTCAGCACAGCCGGAGTGCAATGGCTGAGCCTCGCCCTGGGTGAACCGCCTTCTTGATCACGGTTGTCTCCCTTGCCAGGTAAGTATGAGTTGTACACGTTGGTAGAGGAGCACTCCTTCCAGGACAAAGGTGTTTGACTCACGGTTACCACTTCTACTACTGATATACCACATCATATTGAACACAGGTTTAATGATGTTTACGAATACAATTGCGGACAAGGTGAAGAAAAAGCAATACATTTTGTTTTACTATATTATATCACGGATCCGACTGTTTTCTCATCATGCAACACGGCATAAATTCTATATACATTGAATTTTCTTGTCTAAATGTCCGTCTGGTTACACACAAGTAGGCGATTGTACCAAAATGCTGAAATCACATTCGTGCACACAGCCAACCGAAAGACACCACTATTTCTGGTGTTTGTAGCGTTCCAGACGTTGTAGGAATAGTTTCATCACGCTTGTTTTCTGCTCTCAGTAAAATATGATTCCACCATCGACCACAGGGTGGCATACGACCAACAGATATGGAGGAGAAACAGTAGCCTACTACTTCAACTTTGACTGATTTTATCAGGAAATAAGTGGACCAGGGACATGTCTGTGGAATGGTAATGGTTGACCAGGGCAATGTCTGTTGTCATGGTAATGGTTGACCAGAAAATGTCTGTTGTCATGGTAATGTTTGGACCAGGGAAATGTCTGTTGTCAAGGTTAATGGTTGACCAGGGAAATGTCTGTGGAATGGTTGACCAGGGCAATGTCTGTGGCATGGTAATGGTTGAGCAGGGCAATGACTGTGGCATGGTAATGGTTGACATTTTCTGTGGACTTAAATGACAAACTGTCCTATAAATGATTTAATAATCTAGCAAATAAAAGACCTCAATCCAGAAAACGTCATGAGGGCACAAAATGATCCATTCACAAGTAGGCCTTTTCCTTGACATTATCGGGACATGACAGGCATAATCACCAGTGCTACAATAACATATCACACACATCCGGGTTATCAGAAGACAAAAATGTATCTCTGAGGCCTTAGTTGACTTATAAACAGACCCTACATTCTATAGCCATTCATCTGATAAGAACATGTAAATGTTGACAAATGTCCCTCTCAACACGAAACTCAATAGAAGTGAGAGTTTAATGAAACACATGGAATTAAATATGTACCTTAATTGTTTTAACATCAAGATCAGGGGAGAGCGCGAACGCAAGTCCCCCACTACCAGAAATTATGCAATCGAGATTTCCACATTTTGAGAAATTCGCAGGGGTCAGCACAGCCGGAGTGCAATGGCTGAGCCTCGCCCTGGGTGAACCGCCTTCTTGATCACGGTTGTCTCCCTTGCCAGGGTAAGTATGAGTTGTAACGTTGGTAGAGGAGCACTCCTTCCAGGACAAGGTGTTTGACTCACGGTTACCACTTCTACTACTGATATACCACATCATATTGAACAAGGTTAATGATGTTTACGAATACAATTGCGGACAAGGTGAAGAAAAAGCAATACATTTTGTTTTACTATATTATATCACGGACCGACTGTTTTCTCATCATGCAACACGGCATCAAATTCTACTATACATTGAATTTCTTGTCTAAATGTCCGTATGGGTACACACAAGTAGGCGATTTGTACCAAAATGCTGAAATCACATTCGTGCACACAGCCAACCGAAAGACACCAATTATTTCTGGTGTTTTGTAGCGTTCCAGACGTTGTAGGAATAGTTTCATCACGCTTGTTTTATGCTCTCAGTAAAATATGATTCCACCATCGACCACAGGGTGGCATACGACCCACAGATATGGAGGAGAAACAGTAGCCTACTACTTCAACTTTGACTGATTTTATCAGGAAATAGTGGGACCGAGGGACATGTCTGTGGAATGGTAATGGTTGACCAGGGCAATGTCTGTTGTCATGGTAATGGTTGACCAGAAAATGTCTGTTGTCATGGTAATGTTTGACCAGGGAAATGGTCTGTTGTCAAGGTATGGTTGACCAGGGAAATGTCTGTGGAATGGTTGACCTAGGGCAATGTCTGTGGCCTGGTAATGGTTGAGCAGGGCAATGACTGTGGCATGGTAATGGTTGATCATTTTCTGTGGACTTAAATGACAAACTTTGTCCTATAACTGATTAATAATCTAGCAATATAAAGACTCAATCCAGAAAACGTCATGAGGGCACAAAATGATCCATCACAAGTAGGCCTTTTCCTTGACATTATCGGGACATGACAGGCATAATCACCAGTGCTACAATAACATATCACACACATCCGGGTTATCAGAAGACAAAAATGTATCTCTGAGGCCTTAGTTGACTTATAAACAGACCCTACATTCTATAGCCATTCATCTGATAGAACATGTAAATGTTGACAAATGTCCCTCTCAACACGAAACTCAATAGAAGTGAGAGTTAAATGAAACACATGGAATTAAATATGTACCTTAATTGTTTTAACATCAAGATCAGGGGAGAGCGCGAACGCAGTCCCCCACTACCAGAAATTATGCAATCGAGATTTCCACATTTGAGAAATTCGCAGGGGCAGCACCAGCCGGAGTGCAATGGCTGAGCCTCGCCCTGGGTGAACCGCCTTCTTGATCACGGTTGTCTCCCTTGCCAGGTAAGTATGAGTTGTACACGTTGGTAGAGGAGCACTCCTTCCAGGACAAAGGTGTTTGACTCACGGTTACCACTTCTACTACTGATATACCACATCATATTGAACAAGGTTTAATGATGTTTACGAATACAATGCGGACAAGGTGAAGAAAAAGCAATACATTTTGTTTTTACTATATTATATCACGGACCGACTGTTTTCTCATCATGCAACACGGCATAAATTCTATATACATTGAATTTCTTGTCTAATGTCCGTCTGGTTACACACAAGTAGGTCATGTACCAAAATGCTGAAATCACATTCGTGCACACAGCCAACCGAAAGAACCACTTATTTCTGGTGTTTTGTAGCGTTCCAGACGTTGTAGGAATAGTTTCATCACGCTTGTTTTCTGCTCTCAGTAAAAATGATTCCACCATCGACCACAGGGTGGCATACGACCAACAGATATGGAGGAGAAAACAGTAGCCTACTACTTCACTTTGACTGATTTTATCAGGAAATAAGTGGACCAGGGACATGTCTGTGGAATGGTAATGGTTGACCAGGGCAATGTCTGTTGTCATGGTAATGGTTGACCAGAAAATGTCTGTTGTCATGGTAATGTTTGACCAGGGAAATGTCTGTTGTCAAGGTATGGTTGACCAGGGAAATGTCTGTGGAATGGTTGACCAGGGCAATGTCTGTGGCATGGTAATGGTTGAGCAGGGCAATGACTGTGGCATGGTAATGGGTGACTTTTCTGTGGACTTAAATGACAAACTGTCCTATAAATGATTTAATAATCTAGCAAATAAAAGCTCAATCCAGAAAACGTCATGAGGGCACAAAAATCCATTCACAAGTAGGCCTTTTCCTTGACATTATCGGGACATGACAGGCATAATCACCAGTGCTACAATAACATATCACACACATCCGGGTATCAGAAGACAAAAATGTATCTCTGAGGCCTTAGTTGACTTATAAACAGACCCTACATTCTATAGCCATTCATCTGATAAGAACATGTAAATGTTGACAATGTCCCTCTCAACACGAAACTCAATAGAAGTAGTGAGAGATAAATGAAACACATGGAATTAAATATGTACCTTAATTTTTTTTAACATCAAGATCAGGGGAGAGCGCGAACGCAGTCCCCCACTACAGAAATTATGCAATCGAGATTTCCACATTTGAGAAATTCGCAGGGGGTCAGCACAGCCGAGTGCAATGGCGAGCCTCGCCCTGGGTGAACCCCGCCTTCTTGATCACGGTGTCTCCCTGCCAGCGTAAGTATGAGTTGTACACCGTTGGTAGAGGAGCACTCCTTCCAGGACAAGGTGTTTGACTCACGGTTACCACTTTCTACTGATATACCACATCATATTGAACAAGGTTTAATGGTTTACGATACAATTGCGGACAAGGTGAAGAAAAGCAATACATTGGTTTTACTATATATATCACGGACCGACTGTTTTCTCATCATGCAACACGGCATAAATTCTATATACATGAATTTCTTGTCTAAATGTCCGTCTGGTTACACACAAG
>NW_022263644.1:0-47396 GCF_002021735.2 Oncorhynchus kisutch
CTTGATTTCAAGATGACAAAAATATTACAATCTGAGAACTATAGATCTGAAGTCTGTTGCACTTCAACCTCTGTTAGGAACTGTCTGACAGAGAATAACCATCTAATGAGGGACATTTTTGCAGAGCACACCCTCTCTCAAGAAACACTGAGAGTACTTGATTTCAAGATGACAAAAATATTACAATCTGAGACCTATAGATCTGAAGTCTATTGCACTTCCACCTCTGTTAGGAACTGTCTGACAGAGAAAAAAACATTGAATGAGGGACATTTTAGACTGAGTAACATAACCAAAAAGGAGTACTCCCTCTCTCAAGATACATTAGAAAGTACTTGATTTCAAGGGGGTGCCAGGATTTGAACGTGAGAATTGTCTAATAAGGGACAATTTTCCCTGAGTAACATATTGGGGAAAAAAGTCCTCTACCCTCAAACAACTCTTTGAAAAAATTGATTTAAAGGGGGCATCAGGATTTGAACCTGGGACCTCTTGATCTGCAGTCAAATGCTCTACCACTGAGCTATACCCCCTCTGCTAGAAACTGTCTAAAGGTGGAAAAATTGTCTAATAAGGGACATTATAGCTGGATATCAACAAAAACTAATCAAGAACTCTCTCTCTGAAAACATACCCTAAAGTATTTGATTTCAAGATGACAAAAATATTACAAACTGAGACCTATAGATCTGAAGTCTATTGCACTTCCACCTCTGTTAGGAACTGTCTGACAGAGAAAAAAAACATTGAATGAGGGACATTTTAGACTGAGTAACATAACCAAAAAAGGAGTACTCCCTCTCTCAAGATACATTTAGAAAGTACTTGATTTCAAGGGGTGCCAGGATTTGAACGTGAGAAATTGTCTAATAAGGGACAATTTTCCCTGAGTAACATATTGGGAAAAAAAGTCCTCTACCTCAAACAACTCTTTGAAAAATCTTGATTTAAAGGGGGCATCAGGATTTGAACCTGGGACCTCTTGATCTGCAGTCAAATGCTCTACCACTGAGCTATACCCCCTCTGCTAGAAACTGTCTAAAGGTGGAAAAATTGTCTAAAAGGGACATTATAGCTGGATATCAACAAAAACTAAAAAGAACACTCTCTCTCTGAAAACATACCCATAAAGTATTTGATTTCAAGATGACAAAATATTACAATCTGAGAACTATAGATCTGAAGTCTGTTGCACTTCAACCTCTGTTAGGAACTGTCTGACAGAGAATAACCATCTAATGAGGGACATTTTTGCAGAGCAACCCTCTCTCAAGAAACACTGAAAAGTACTTGATTTCAAGATGACAAAAATATTACAATCTGAGACCTATAGATCTGAAGTCTATTGCACTTCCACCTCTGTTAGGAACTGTCTGACAGAGATAACATCTAATGAGGGACATTTTTGCAGAGCACACCCTCTCTCAAGAAAACTGAGAAAGTACTTGATTTCAAGATGACAAAAAATTACAATCTGAGACCTATAGATCTGAAGTCTATTGCACTTCCACCTCTGTTAGGAACTGTCTGACAGAGAAAAAAACATTGAATGAGGGACATTTTAGACTGAGTAACATAACCAAAAAAGGAGTACTCCCTCTCTCAAGATACATTAGAAAGTACTTGATTTCAAGGGGGTGCCAGGATTTGAACGTGAGAAATTGTCTAATAAGGGACAATTTTCCTTGAGTAACATATTGGGAAAAAGTCCTCTACCCTCAAACAACTCTTTGAAAAATCTTGATTTAAAGGGGCATCAGGATTTGAACCTGGGACCTCTTGATCTGCAGTCAAATGCTCTACCACTGAGCTATACCCCTCTGCTAGAAACTGTCTAAAGGTGGAAAAATTGTCTAATAAGGGACATTATAGCTGGATATCAACAAAAACTAATAAAGAACACTCTCTCTCTGAAAACATACCCATAAAGTATTTGATTTCAAGATGACAAAAATTTACAATCTGAGAACTATAGATCTGAAGTCTGTTGCACTTCAACCTCTGTTAGGAACTGTCTGACAGAGAATAACCATCTAATGAGGGACATTTTTGCAGAGCACACCTCTCTCAAGAAACACTGAGAAAGTACTTGATTTCAGATGACAAAAATATTACAATCTGAGACCTATAGATCTGAAGTCTATTGCACTTCACCTCTGTTAGGAACTGTCTGACAGAGAATAACATCTAATGAGGGACATTTTGCAGAGCACACCCTCTCTCAAGAAACACTGAGAAAGTACTTGATTTCAAGATGACAAAATATTACAATCTGAGACCTATAGATCTGAAGTCTATTGCACTTCCACCTCTGTTAGGAACTGTCTGACAGAGAAAAAACATTGAATGAGGGACATTTTAGACTGAGTAACATAACCAAAAAAAGGAGTACTCCCTCTCTCAAGATACACTTAGAAAGTACTTGATTTCAAGGGGGTGCCAGGATTTGAACGTGAGAAATTGTCTAATAAGGGACAATTTTCCCTGAGTAACATATTGGGAAAAAAGTCCTCTACCCTCAAACAACTCTTTGAAAAAACTTGATTTAAAGGGGGCATCAGGATTTGAACCTGGGACCTCTTGATCTGCAGTCAAATGCTCTACCACTGAGCTATCCCCCTCTGCTAGAAACTGTCTAAAGGTGGAAAAATTGTCTAATAAGGGACATTATAGCTGGATATCAACAGAAGCTAATCAAGAACACTCTCTCTCTGAAAACATACCCATAAAGTATTTGATTTCAAGATGACAAAAATATTACAATCTGAGACCTATAGATCTGAAGTCTATTGCACTTCCACCTCTGTTAGGAACTGTCTGACAGAGAAAAAAACATTGAATGAGGGACATTTTAGACTGAGTAACATAACCAAAAAAGGAGTACTCCCTCTCTCAAGATACATTTAGAAAGTACTTGATTTCAAGGGGGTGCCAGGATTTGAACGTGAGAAATTGTCTAATAAGGGACAATTTTCCCTGAGTAACATATTGGGAAAAAAGTCCTCTACCCTCAAACAACTCTTTGAAAAATCTTGATTTAAAGGGGGCATCAGGATTTGAACCTGGGACCTCTTGATCTGCAGTCAAATGCTCTACCACTGAGCTATACCCCTCTGCTAGAAACTGTCTAAAGGTGGAAAAATTGTCTAATAAGGGACATTATAGCTGGATATCAACAAAAACTAATAAGAACACTCTCTCTCTGAAAACATACCCATAAAGTATTTGATTTCAAGATGACAAAAATATTACAAACTGAGACCTATAGATCTGAAGTCTATTGCACTTCCACCTCTGTTAGGAACTGTCTGACAGAGAAAAAAACATTGAATGAGGGACATTTTAGACTGAGTAACATAACCAAAAAAGGAGTACTCCCTCTCTCAAGATACATTTAGAAAGTACTTGATTTCAAGGGGGTGCCAGGATTTGAACGTGAGAAATTGTCTAATAAGGGACATTTTCCCTGAGTAACATATTGGGAAAAAAAGTCCTCTACCCTCAAACAACTCTTTGAAAAATCTTGATTTAAAGGGGGCATCAGGATTTGAACCTGGGACCTCTTGATCTGCAGTCAAATGCTCTACCACTGAGCTATACCCCCTCTGCTAGAAACTGTCTAAAGGTGGAAAAATTGTCTAATAAGGGACATTATAGCTGGATATCAACAAAAACTAATAAAGAACACTCTCTCTCTGAAAACATACCCATAAAGTATTTGATTTCAAGATGACAAAAATATTACAATCTGAGAACTATAGATCTGAAGTCTGTTGCACTT
This sequence comes from Oncorhynchus kisutch, assembly GCF_002021735.2. NCBI lineage: Eukaryota > Metazoa > Chordata > Actinopteri > Salmoniformes > Salmonidae > Oncorhynchus > Oncorhynchus kisutch. The sequence goes on from NW_022263644.1 coordinate 3,782, forward strand.
CAACCTCTGTTAGGAACTGTCTGACAGAGAATAACCATCTAATGAGGGACATTTTTGCAGAGCACACCCTCTCTCAAGAAACACTGAGAAAGTACTTGATTTCAAGATGACAAAAATATTACAATCTGAGACCTATAGATCTGAAGTCTATTGCACTTCCACCTCTGTTAGGAACTGTCTGACAGAGAAAAAAAATTGAATGAGGGACATTTTAGACTGAGTAACATAACCAAAAAAAGGAGTACTCCCTCTCTCAAGATACATTAGAAAGTACTTGATTTCAAGGGGGTGCCAGGATTTGAACGTGAGAAATTGTCTAATAAGGGACAATTTTCCCTGAGTAACATATTGGGAAAAAAAGTCCTCTACCCTCAAACAACTCTTTGAAAAATCTTGATTTAAAGGGGGCATCAGGATTTGAACCTGGGACCTCTTGATCTGCAGTCAAATGCTCTACCACTGAGCTATACCCCCTCTGCTAGAAACTGTCTAAAGGTGGAAAAATTGTCTAATAAGGGACATTATAGCTGGATATCAACAAAAACTAATCAAGAACACTCTCTCTCTGAAAACATACCCATAAAGTATTTGATTTCAAGATGACAAAAATATTACAAACTGAGACCTATAGATCTGAAGTCTATTGCACTTCCACCTCTGTTAGGAACTGTCTGACAGAGAAAAAAACATTGAATGAGGGACATTTTAGACTGAGTAACATAACCAAAAAGGAGTACTCCCTCTCTCAAGATACATTTAGAAAGTACTTGATTTCAAGGGGTGCCAGGATTTGAACGTGAGAAATTGTCTAATAAGGGACAATTTCCCTGAGTAACATATTGGGAAAAAAAGTCCTCTACCCTCAAACAACTCTTTGAAAAATCTTGATTTAAAGGGGGCATCAGGATTTGAACCTGGGACCTCTTGATCTGCAGTCAAATGCTCTACCACTGAGCTATACCCCTCTGCTAGAAACTGTCTAAAGGTGGAAAAATTGTCTAAAAGGGACATTATAGCTGGATATCAACAAAAACTAATAAAGAACACTCTCTCTCTGAAAACATACCCATAAAGTATTTGATTTCAAGATGACAAAATATTACAATCTGAGAACTATAGATCTGAAGTCTGTTGCACTTCAACCTCTGTTAGGAACTGTCTGACAGAGAATAACCATCTAATGAGGGACATTTTTGCAGAGCACACCCTCTCTCAAGAAACACTGAGAAAGTACTTGATTTCAAGATGACAAAAATATTACAATCTGAGACCTATAGATCTGAAGTCTATTGCACTTCCACCTCTGTTAGGAACTGTCTGACAGAGAAAAAAACATTGAATGAGGGACATTTTAGACTGAGTAACATAACCAAAAAAGGAGTACTCCCTCTCTCAAGATACACTTAGAAAGTACTTGATTTCAAGGGGGTGCCAGGATTTGAACGTGAGAAATTGTCTAATAAGGGACAATTTTCCCTGAGTAACATATTGGGAAAAAAGTCCTCTACCCTCAAACAACTCTTTGAAAAATCTTGATTTAAAGGGGGCATCAGGATTTGAACCTGGGACCTCTTGATCTGCAGTCAAATGCTCTACCACTGAGCTATACCCCCTCTGCTAGAAACTGTCTAAAGGTGGAAAAATTGTCTAATAAGGGACATTATAGCTGGATATCAACAAAAACTAATAAAGAACACTCTCTCTCTGAAAACATACCCATAAAGTATTTGATTTCAAGATGACAAAAATATTACAATCTGAGAACTATAGATCTGAAGTCTGTTGCACTTCAACCTCTGTTAGGAACTGTCTGACAGAGAATAACCATCTAATGAGGGACATTTTTGCAGAGCACACCCTCTCATTTTAGAAACACTGAGAAAGTACTTGATTTCAAGATGACAAAAATATTACAATCTGAGACCTATAGATCTGAAGTCTATTGCACTTCCACCTCTGTTAGGAACTGTCTGACAGAGAAAAAAACATTGAATGAGGGACATTTTAGACTGAGTAACATAACCAAAAAAGGAGTACTCCCTCTCTCAAGATACACTTAGAAAGTACTTGATTTCAAGGGGGTGCCAGGATTTGAACGTGAGAAATTGTCTAATAAGGGACAATTTTCCTGAGTAACATATTGGGAAAAAAAGTCGTCTACCCTCAAACAACTCTTTGAAAAATCTTGATTTAAAGGGGGCATCAGGATTTTAACCTGGGACCTCTTGATCTGCAGTCAAATGCTCTACCACTGAGCTATACCCCCTCTGCTAGAAACTGTCTAAAGGTGGAAAAATTGTCTAATAAGGGACATTACAGCTGGATATCAACAGAAGCTCATCAAGAACACTCTCTCTCTGAAAACATACCCATAAAGTATTTGATTTCAAGATGACAAAAATATTACAAACTGAGACCTATAGATCTGAAGTCTATTGCACTTCCACCTCTGTTAGGAACTGTCTGACAGAGAAAAAAACATTGAATGAGGGACATTTTAGACTGAGTAACATAACCAAAAAAGGAGTACTCCCTCTCTCAAGATACATTTAGAAAGTACTTGATTTCAAGGGGGTGCCAGGATTTGAACGTGAGAAATTGTCTAATAAGGGACAATTTTCCCTGAGTAACATATTGGGAAAAAAAGTCCTCTACCCTCAAACAACTCTTTGAAAAATCTTGATTTAAAGGGGGCATCAGGATTTGAACCTGGGACCTCTTGATCTGCAGTCAAATGCTCTACCACTGAGCTATACCCCCTCTGCTAGAAACTGTCTAAAGGTGGAAAAATTGTCTAATAAGGGACATTATAGCTGGATATCAACAAAAACTAATCAAGAACACTCTCTCTCTGAAAACATACCCATAAAGTATTTGATTTCAAGATGACAAAAATATTACAAACTGAGACCTATAGATCTGAAGTCTATTGCACTTCCACCTCTGTTAGGAACTGTCTGACAGAGAAAAAACATTGAATGAGGGACATTTTAGACTGAGTAACATAACCAAAAAAGGAGTACTCCCTCTCTCAAGATACATTTAGAAAGTACTTGATTTCAAGGGGGTGCCAGGATTTGAACGTGAGAAATTGTCTAATAAGGGACAATTTTCCCTGAGTAACATATTGGGAAAAAAAGTCCTCTACCCTCAAACAACTCTTTGAAAAATCTTGATTTAAAGGGGGCATCAGGATTTGAACCTGGGACCTCTTGATCTGCAGTCAAATGCTCTACCACTGAGCTATACCCCTCTGCTAGAAACTGTCTAAAGGTGGAAAAATTGTCTAATAAGGGACATTATAGCTGGATATCAACAAAAACTAATAAAGAACACTCTCTCTCTGAAAACATACCCATAAAGTATTTGATTTCAAGATGACAAAAATATTACAATCTGAGAACTATAGATCTGAAGTCTGTTGCACTTCAACCTCTGTTAGGAACTGTCTGACAGAGAATAACCATCTAATGAGGGACATTTTGCAGAGCACACCCTCTCTCAAGAAACACTGAGAAAGTACTTGATTTCAAGATGACAAAAATATTACAATCTGAGACCTATAGATCTGAAGTCTATTGCACTTCCACCTCTGTTAGGAACTGTCTGACAGAGAAAAAAACATTGAATGAGGGACATTTTAGACTGAGTAACATAACCAAAAAAAGGAGTACTCCCTCTCTCAAGATACACTTAGAAAGTACTTGATTTCAAGGGGGTGCCAGGATTTGACGTGAGAAATTGTCTAATAAGGGACAATTTTCCCTGAGTAACATATTGGGGAAAAAAAGTCCTCTACCCTCAAACAACTCTTTGAAAAACTTGATTTAAAGGGGGCATCAGGATTTGAACCTGGGACCTCTTGATCTGCAGTCAAATGCTCTACCACTGAGCTATACCCCCTCTGCTAGAAACTGTCTAAAGGTGGAAAAATTGTCTAAAATGGGACATTATAGCTGGATATCAACAAAAACTAATAAAGAACACTCTCTCTCTGAAAACATACCCATAAAGTATTTGATTTCAAGATGACAAAAATATTACAATCTGAGAACTATAGATCTGAAGTCTGTTGCACTTCAACCTCTGTTAGGAACTGTCTGACAGAGAATAACCCATCTAATGAGGGACATTTTGCAGAGCACACCCTCTCTCAAGAAAACACTGAGAAAGTACTTGATTTCAAGATGACAAAATATTACAATCTGAGACCTATAGATCTGAAGTCTATTGCACTTCCACCTCTGTTAGGAACTGTCTGACAGAGAAAAAAACATTGAATGAGGGACATTTTAGACTGAGTAACATAACCAAAAAAAGGAGTACTCCCTCTCTCAAGATACACTTAGAAAGTACTTGATTTCAAGGGGGTGCCAGGATTTGAACGTGAGAAATTGTCTAATAAGGGACAATTTCCCTGAGTAACATATTGGGGAAAAAAAGTCCTCTACCCTCAAACAACTCTTTGAAAAAACTTGATTTAAAGGGGGCATCAGGATTTGAACCTGGGACCTCATGATCTGCAGTCAAATGCTCTACCACTGAGCTATACCCCCTCTGCTAGAAACTGTCTAAAGGCGGGAAAAAATTGTCTAATAAGGGACATTACAGCTGGATATCAACAGAAGCTCATCAAGAACACTCTCTCTCTGAAAACATACCCATAAAGTATTTGATTTCAAGATGACAAAAATATTACAAACTGAGACCTATAGATCTGAAGTCTATTGCACTTCCACCTCTGTTAGGAACTGTCTGACAGAGAAAAAAACATTGAATGAGGGACATTTTAGGACTGAGTAACATAACCAAAAAAGGAGTGCTCCCTCTCTCAAGATACATTTAGAAAGTACTTGATTTCAAGGGGGTGCCAGGATTTGAACGTGAGAAATTGTCTAATAAGGGACAATTTTCCCTGAGTAACATATTGGGAAAAAAAGTCCTCTACCTCAAACAACTCTTTGAAAAAACTTGATTTAAAGGGGGCATCAGGATATGAACCTAGGACCTCTTGATCTGCAATCAAATGCTCTACCACTGAGCTATACCCCCTCTGCTAGAAACTGTCTAAAGGTGGAAAGATTGTCTAATAAGGGACATTATAGCTGGATATAAACAAAAACTAATCAAGAGCACTCTCTCTCTGAAAACATACCCATAAAGTATTTGATTTCAAGATGACAAAATATTACAAACTGACACCTATAGATCTGAAGTCTATTGCACTTCCACCTCTGTTAGGAAACTGTCTGACAGAGAAAAAAACATTGAATGAGGGACATTTTAGACTGAGTAACATAACCAAAAAAGGAGTACTCCCTCTCTCAAGATACATTTAGAAAGTACTTGATTTCAAGGGGGTGCCAGGATTTGAACGTGAGAAATTGTCTAATAAGGGACAATTTTCCTTGAGTAACATATTGGGGGAAAAAGTCCTCTACCCTCAAACAACTCTTTGAAAATTTTGATTTAAAGGGGGCATCAGGATTTGAACCTGGGACCTCTTGATCTGCAGTCAAATGCTCTACCACTGAGCTATACCCCCTCTGCAAAAAACTGTCTAAAGGTGGAAAAATTGTCTAAAATGGGACATTATAGCTGGATATCAACAAAAACTAATAAAGAACACTCTCTCTCTGAAAACATACCCATAAAGTATTTGATTTCAAGATGACAAAAATATTACAATCTGAGAACTATAGATCTGAAGTCTGTTGCACTTCAACCTCTGTTAGGAACTGTCTGACAGAGAATAACCATCTAATGAGGGACATTTTTGCAGAGCACACCCTCTCTCAAGAAACACTGAGAAAGTACTTGATTTCAAGATGACAAAATTATTACAATCTGAGACCTATAGATCTGAAGTCTATTGCACTTCCACCTCTGTTAGGAACTGTCTGACAGAGAAAAAAAACATTGAATGAGGGACATTTTTAGACTGAGTAACATAACCAAAAAAAGGAGTACTCCCTCTCTCAAGATACACTTAGAAAGTACTTGATTTCAAGGGGGTGCCAGGATTTGAACGTGAGAAATTGTCTAATAAGGACAATTTTCCTGAGTAACATATTGGGGAAAAAAAGTCCTCTACCCTCAAACAACTCTTTGAAAAAACTTGATTTAAAGGGGCATCAGGATTTGAACCTGGGACCTCATGATCTGCAGTCAAATGCTCTACCACTGAGCTATACCCCCTCTGCTAGAAACTGTCTAAAGGCGGAAAAATTGTCTAATAAGGGACATTACAGCTGGATATCAACAGAAGCTCATCAAGAACACTCTCTCTCTGAAAACATACCCATAAAGTATTTGATTTCAAGATGACAAAAATATTACAAACTGAGACCTATAGATCTGAAGTCTATTGCACTTCCACCTCTGTTAGGAACTGTCTGACAGAGAAAAAAAACATTGAATGAGGGACATTTTAGACTGAGTAACATAACCAAAAAAGGAGTGCTCCCTCTCTCAAGATACATTTAGAAAGTACTTGATTTCAAGGGGGTGCCAGGATTTGAACGTGAGAAATTGTCTAATAAGGGACAATTTTCCCTGAGTAACATATTGGGAAAAAAGTCCTCTACCCTCAAACAACTCTTTGAAAAAACTTGATTTAAAGGGGGCATCAGGATATGAACCTAGGACCTCTTGATCTGCAGTCAAATGCTCTACCACTGAGCTATACCCCCTCTGCTAGAAAACTGTCTAAAGGTGGAAAGATTGTCTAATAAGGGACATTATAGCTGGATATAAACAAAAACTAATCAAGAGCACTCTCTCTCTGAAAACATACCCATAAAGTATTTGATTTCAAGATGACAAAAATATTACAAACTGACACCTATAGATCTGAAGTCTATTGCACTTCCACCTCTGTTAGGAACTGTCTGACAGAGAAAAAAACATTGAATGAGGGACATTTTAGACTGAGTAACATAACCAAAAAAGGAGTACTCCCTCTCTCAAGATACATTTAGAAAGTACTTGATTTCAAGGGGGTGCCAGGATTTGAACGTGAGAAATTGTCTAAAAGGGACAATTTTCCCTGAGTAACATATTGGGAAAAAAAGTCCTCTACCCTCAAACAACTCTTTGAAAACTCTTGATTTAAAGGGGGCATCAGGATTTGAACCTGGGACCTCTTGATCTGCATTCAAATGCTCTACCACTGAGCTATACCCCCTCTGCTAGAAACTGTCTAAAGGTGGAAAAATTGTCTAAAATGGGACATTATAGCTGGATATCAACAAAAACTAATAAAGAACACTCTCTCTCTGAAAACATACCCATAAAGTATTTGATTTCAAGATGACAAAAATATTACAATCTGAGAACTATAGATCTGAAGTCTGTTGCACTTCAACCTCTGTTAGGAACTGTCTGACAGAGAATAACCATCTAATGAGGGACATTTTTGCAGAGCACACCCTCTCTCAAGAAACACTGAGAAAGTACTTGATTTCAAGATGACAAGAATATTACAATCTGAGACCTATAGATCTGAAGTCTATTGCACTTCCACCTCTGTTAGGAACTGTCTGACAGAGAAAAAAACATTGAATGAGGGACATTTTAGACTGAGTAACATAACCAAAAAAAGGAGTACTCCCTCTCTCAAGATACACTTAGAAAGTACTTGATTTCAAGGGGGTGCCAGGATTTGAACGTGAGAAATTGTCTAATAAGGGACAATTTTCCCTGAGTAACATATTGGGAAAAAAAGTCCTCTACCCTCAAACAACTCTTTGAAAAAACGTGATTTAAAGGGGGCATCAGGATATGAACCTAGGACCTCTTGATCTGCAGTCAAATGCTCTACCACTGAGCTATACCCCCTCTGCTAGAAACTGTCTAAAGGTGGAAAGATTGTCTAATAAGGGACATTATAGCTGGATATAAACAAAAACTAATCAAGAGCACTCTCTCTCTGAAAACATACCCATAAAGTATTTGATTTCAAGATGACAAAAATATTACAAACTGACACCTATAGATCTGAAGTCTATTGCACTTCCACCTCTGTTAGGAACTGTCTGACAGAGAAAAAAACATTGAATGAGGGACATTTTAGACTGAGTAACATAACCAAAAAAGGAGTACTCCCTCTCTCAAGATACATTTAGAAAGTACTTGATTTCAAGGGGGTGCCAGGATTTGAACGTGAGAAATTGTCTAAAAGGGACAATTTTCCCTGAGTAACATATTGGGAAAAAAAGTCCTCTACCCTCAAACAACTCTTTGAAAAATCTTGATTTAAAGGGGGCATCAGGATTTGAACCTGGGACCTCTTGATCTGCAGTCAAATGCTCTACCACTGAGCTATACCCCCTCTGCTAGAAACTGTCTAAAGGTGGAAAAATTGTCTAAAATGGGACATTATAGCTGGATATCAACAAAAACTAATAAAGAACACTCTCTCTCTGAAAACATACCCATAAAGTATTTGATTTCAAGATGACAAAAATATTACAATCTGAGAACTATAGATCTGAAGTCTGTTGCACTTCAACCTCTGTTAGGAACTGTCTGACAGAGAATAACCATCTAATGAGGGACATTTTTGCAGAGCACACCCTCTCTCAAGAAACACTGAGAAAGTACTTGATTTCAAGATGACAAGAATATTACAATCTGAGACCTATAGATCTGAAGTCTATTGCACTTCCACCTCTGTTAGGAACTGTCTGACAGAGAAAAAAACATTGAATGAGGGACATTTTAGACTGAGTAACATAACCAAAAAAGGAGTACTCCCTCTCTCAAGATACACTTAGAAAGTACTTGATTTCAAGGGGGTGCCAGGATTTGAACGTGAGAAATTGTCTAATAAGGGACAATTTTCCCTGAGTAACATATTGGGAAAAAAAGTCCTCTACCCTCAAACAACTCTTTGAAAAATCTTGATTTAAAGGGGGCATCAGGATTTGAACCTGGGACCTCTTGATCTGCAGTCAAATGCTCTACCACTGAGCTATACCCCCTCTGCTAGAAACTGTCTAAAGGTGGAAAAATTATCTAATAAGGGACATTATAGCTGGATATCAACAAAAACTAATAAAGAACACTCTCTCTCTGAAAACATACCCATAAAGTATTTGATTTCAAGATGACAAAAATATTATAATCTGAGAACTATAGATCTGAAGTCTGTTGCACTTCAACCTCTGTTAGGAACTGTCTGACAGAGAATAACCATCTAATGAGGGACATTTTTGCAGAGCACACCCTCTCTCAAGAAACACTGAGAAAGTACTTGATTTCAAGATGACAAAAATATTACAATCTGAGACCTATAGATCTGAAGTCTATTGCACTTCCACCTCTGTTAGGAACTGTCTGACAGAGAAAAAAACATTGAATGAGGGACATTTTAGACTGAGTAACATAACCAAAAAAGGAGTACTCCCTCTCTCAAGATACATTTAGAAAGTACTTGATTTCAAGGGGGTGCCAGGATTTGAACGTGAGAAATTGTCTAATAAGGGACAATTTTCCCTGAGTAACATATTGGGAAAAAAGTCCTCTACCCTCAAACAACTCTTTGAAAAACTTGATTTAAAGGGGGCATCAGGATATGAACCTAGGACCTCTTGATCTGCAGTCAAATGCTCTACCACTGAGCTATACCCCCTCTGCTAGAAACTGTCTAAAGGTGGAAAGATTGTCTAATAAGGGACATTATAGCTGGATATAAACAAAAACTAATCAAGAGCACTCTCTCTCTGAAAACATACCCATAAAGTATTTGATTTCAAGATGACAAAAATATTACAAACTGACACCTATAGATCTGAAGTCTATTGCACTTCCACCTCTGTTAGGAACTGTCTGACAGAGAAAAAAACATTGAATGAGGGACATTTTAGACTGAGTAACATAACCAAAAAAGGAGTACTCCCTCTCTCAAGATACATTTAGAAAGTACTTGATTTCAAGGGGGTGCCAGGATTTGAACGTGAGAAATTGTCTAAAAGGGACAATTTTCCCTGAGTAACATATTGGGAAAAAAAGTCCTCTACCCTCAAACAACTCTTTGAAAACTCTTGATTTAAAGGGGGCATCAGGATTTGAACCTGGGACCTCTTGATCTGCATTCAAATGCTCTACCACTGAGCTATACCCCCTCTGCTAGAAACTGTCTAAAGGTGGAAAAATTGTCTAAAATGGGACATTATAGCTGGATATCAACAAAAACTAATAAAGAACACTCTCTCTCTGAAAACATACCCATAAAGTATTTGATTTCAAGATGACAAAAATATTACAATCTGAGAACTATAGATCTGAAGTCTGTTGCACTTCAACCTCTGTTAGGAACTGTCTGACAGAGAATAACCATCTAATGAGGGACATTTTTGCAGAGCACACCCTCTCTCAAGAAACACTGAGAAAGTACTTGATTTCAAGATGACAAGAATATTACAATCTGAGACCTATAGATCTGAAGTCTATTGCACTTCCACCTCTGTTAGGAACTGTCTGACAGAGAAAAAAACATTGAATGAGGGACATTTTAGACTGAGTAACATAACCAAAAAAAGGAGTACTCCCTCTCTCAAGATACACTTAGAAAGTACTTGATTTCAAGGGGGTGCCAGGATTTGAACGTGAGAAATTGTCTAATAAGGGACAATTTTCCCTGAGTAACATATTGGGAAAAAAAGTCCTCTACCCTCAAACAACTCTTTGAAAAAACGTGATTTAAAGGGGGCATCAGGATATGAACCTAGGACCTCTTGATCTGCAGTCAAATGCTCTACCACTGAGCTATACCCCCTCTGCTAGAAACTGTCTAAAGGTGGAAAGATTGTCTAATAAGGGACATTATAGCTGGATATAAACAAAAACTAATCAAGAGCACTCTCTCTCTGAAAACATACCCATAAAGTATTTGATTTCAAGATGACAAAAATATTACAAACTGACACCTATAGATCTGAAGTCTATTGCACTTCCACCTCTGTTAGGAACTGTCTGACAGAGAAAAAAACATTGAATGAGGGACATTTTAGACTGAGTAACATAACCAAAAAAGGAGTACTCCCTCTCTCAAGATACATTTAGAAAGTACTTGATTTCAAGGGGGTGCCAGGATTTGAACGTGAGAAATTGTCTAAAAGGGACAATTTTCCCTGAGTAACATATTGGGAAAAAAAGTCCTCTACCCTCAAACAACTCTTTGAAAAATCTTGATTTAAAGGGGGCATCAGGATTTGAACCTGGGACCTCTTGATCTGCAGTCAAATGCTCTACCACTGAGCTATACCCCCTCTGCTAGAAACTGTCTAAAGGTGGAAAAATTGTCTAAAATGGGACATTATAGCTGGATATCAACAAAAACTAATAAAGAACACTCTCTCTCTGAAAACATACCCATAAAGTATTTGATTTCAAGATGACAAAAATATTACAATCTGAGAACTATAGATCTGAAGTCTGTTGCACTTCAACCTCTGTTAGGAACTGTCTGACAGAGAATAACCATCTAATGAGGGACATTTTTGCAGAGCACACCCTCTCTCAAGAAACACTGAGAAAGTACTTGATTTCAAGATGACAAGAATATTACAATCTGAGACCTATAGATCTGAAGTCTATTGCACTTCCACCTCTGTTAGGAACTGTCTGACAGAGAAAAAAACATTGAATGAGGGACATTTTAGACTGAGTAACATAACCAAAAAAAGGAGTACTCCCTCTCTCAAGATACACTTAGAAAGTACTTGATTTCAAGGGGGTGCCAGGATTTGAACGTGAGAAATTGTCTAATAAGGGACAATTTTCCCTGAGTAACATATTGGGAAAAAAAGTCCTCTACCCTCAAACAACTCTTTGAAAAATCTTGATTTAAAGGGGGCATCAGGATTTGAACCTGGGACCTCTTGATCTGCAGTCAAATGCTCTACCACTGAGCTATACCCCCTCTGCTAGAAACTGTCTAAAGGTGGAAAAATTATCTAATAAGGGACATTATAGCTGGATATCAACAAAAACTAATAAAGAACACTCTCTCTCTGAAAACATACCCATAAAGTATTTGATTTCAAGATGACAAAAATATTATAATCTGAGAACTATAGATCTGAAGTCTGTTGCACTTCAACCTCTGTTAGGAACTGTCTGACAGAGAATAACCATCTAATGAGGGACATTTTTGCAGAGCACACCCTCTCTCAAGAAACACTGAGAAAGTACTTGATTTCAAGATGACAAAAATATTACAATCTGAGACCTATAGATCTGAAGTCTATTGCACTTCCACCTCTGTTAGGAACTGTCTGACAGAGAAAAAAACATTGAATGAGGGACATTTTAGACTGAGTAACATAACCAAAAAAGGAGTACTCCCTCTCTCAAGATACATTTAGAAAGTACTTGATTTCAAGGGGGTGCCAGGATTTGAACGTGAGAAATTGTCTAAAAGGGACAATTTTCCCTGAGTAACATATTGGGAAAAAAAGTCCTCTACCCTCAAACAACTCTTTGAAAAATCTTGATTTAAAGGGGGCATCAGGATTTGAACCTGGGACCTCTTGATCTGCAGTCAAATGCTCTACCACTGAGCTATACCCCCTCTGCTAGAAACTGTCTAAAGGTGGAAAAATTGTCTAAAATGGGACATTATAGCTGGATATCAACAAAAACTAATAAAGAACACTCTCTCTCTGAAAACATACCCATAAAGTATTTGATTTCAAGATGACAAAAATATTACAATCTGAGAACTATAGATCTGAAGTCTGTTGCACTTCAACCTCTGTTAGGAACTGTCTGACAGAGAATAACCATCTAATGAGGGACATTTTTGCAGAGCACACCCTCTCTCAAGAAACACTGAGAAAGTACTTGATTTCAAGATGACAAGAATATTACAATCTGAGACCTATAGATCTGAAGTCTATTGCACTTCCACCTCTGTTAGGAACTGTCTGACAGAGAAAAAAACATTGAATGAGGGACATTTTAGACTGAGTAACATAACCAAAAAAAGGAGTACTCCCTCTCTCAAGATACACTTAGAAAGTACTTGATTTCAAGGGGGTGCCAGGATTTGAACGTGAGAAATTGTCTAATAAGGGACAATTTTCCCTGAGTAACATATTGGGAAAAAAATTCCTCTACCCTCAAACAACTCTTTGAAAAATCTTGATTTAAAGGGGGCATCAGGATTTGAACCTGGGACCTCTTGATCTGCAGTCAAATGCTCTACCACTGAGCTATACCCCCTCTGCTAGAAACTGTCTAAAGGTGGAAAAATTATCTAATAAGGGACATTATAGCTGGATATCAACAAAAACTAATAAAGAACACTCTCTCTCTGAAAACATACCCATAAAGTATTTGATTTCAAGATGACAAAAATATTACAATCTGAGAACTATAGATCTGAAGTCTGTTGCACTTCAACCTCTGTTAGGAACTGTCTGACAGAGAATAACCATCTAATGAGGGACATTTTTGCAGAGCACACCCTCTCTCAAGAAACACTGAGAAAGTACTTGATTTCAAGATGACAAAAATATTACAATCTGAGACCTATAGATCTGAAGTCTATTGCACTTCCACCTCTGTTAGGAACTGTCTGACAGAGAAAAAAACATTGAATGAGGGACATTTTAGACTGAGTAACATAACCAAAAAAAGGAGTACTCCCTCTCTCAAGATACACTTAGAAAGTACTTGATTTCAAGGGGGTGCCAGGATTTGAACGTGAGAAATTGTCTAATAAGGGACAATTTTCCCTGAGTAACATATTGGGAAAAAAAGTCCTCTACCCTCAAACAACTCTTTGAAAAATCTTGATTTAAAGGGGGCATCAGGATTTGAACCTGGGACCTCTTGATCTGCAGTCAAATGCTCTACCACTGAGCTATACCCCCTCTGCTAGAAACTGTCTAAAGGTGGAAAAATTATCTAATAAGGGACATTATAGCTGGATATCAACAAAAACTAATAAAGAACACTCTCTCTCTGAAAACATACCCATAAAGTATTTGATTTCAAGATGACAAAAATATTACAATCTGAGAACTATAGATCTGAAGTCTGTTGCACTTCAACCTCTGTTAGGAACTGTCTGACAGAGAATAACCATCTAATGAGGGACATTTTTGCAGAGCACACCCTCTCTCAAGAAACACTGAGAAAGTACTTGATTTCAAGATGACAAAAATATTACAATCTGAGACCTATAGATCTGAAGTCTATTGCACTTCCACCTCTGTTAGGAACTGTCTGACAGAGAAAAAAACATTGAATGAGGGACATTTTAGACTGAGTAACATAACCAAAAAAAGGAGTACTCCCTCTCTCAAGATACACTTAGAAAGTACTTGATTTCAAGGGGGTGCCAGGATTTGAACGTGAGAAATTGTCTAATAAGGGACAATTTTCCCTGAGTAACATATTGGGAAAAAAGTCCTCTACCCTCAAACAACTCTTTGAAAAAACTTGATTTAAAGGGGGCATCAGGATATGAACCTAGGACCTCTTGATCTGCAGTCAAATGCTCTACCACTGAGCTATACCCCCTCTGCTAGAAACTGTCTAAAGGTGGAAAGATTGTCTAATAAGGGACATTATAGCTGGATATAAACAAAAACTAATCAAGAGCACTCTCTCTCTGAAAACATACCCATAAAGTATTTGATTTCAAGATGACAAAAATATTACAAACTGACACCTATAGATCTGAAGTCTATTGCACTTCCACCTCTGTTAGGAACTGTCTGACAGAGAAAAAAACATTGAATGAGGGACATTTTAGACTGAGTAACATAACCAAAAAAGGAGTACTCCCTCTCTCAAGATACATTTAGAAAGTACTTGATTTCAAGGGGGTGCCAGGATTTGAACGTGAGAAATTGTCTAAAAGGGACAATTTTCCCTGAGTAACATATTGGGAAAAAAAGTCCTCTACCCTCAAACAACTCTTTGAAAACTCTTGATTTAAAGGGGGCATCAGGATTTGAACCTGGGACCTCTTGATCTGCAGTCAAATGCTCTACCACTGAGCTATAACCCCTCTGCTAGAAACTGTCTAAAGGTGGAAAAATTGTCTAAAATGGGACATTATAGCTGGATATCAACAAAAACTAATAAAGAACACTCTCTCTCTGAAAACATACCCATAAAGTATTTGATTTCAAGATGACAAAAATATTACAATCTGAGAACTATAGATCTGAAGTCTGTTGCACTTCAACCTCTGTTAGGAACTGTCTGACAGAGAATAACCATCTAATGAGGGACATTTTTGCAGAGCACACCCTCTCTCAAGAAACACTGAGAAAGTACTTGATTTCAAGATGACAAGAATATTACAATCTGAGACCTATAGATCTGAAGTCTATTGCACTTCCACCTCTGTTAGGAACTGTCTGACAGAGAAAAAAACATTGAATGAGGGACATTTTAGACTGAGTAACATAACCAAAAAAAGGAGTACTCCCTCTCTCAAGATACACTTAGAAAGTACTTGATTTCAAGGGGGTGCCAGGATTTGAACGTGAGAAATTGTCTAATAAGGGACAATTTTCCCTGAGTAACATATTGGGAAAAAAAGTCCTCTACCCTCAAACAACTCTTTGAAAAAACTTGATTTAAAGGGGGCATCAGGATATGAACCTAGGACCTCTTGATCTGCAGTCAAATGCTCTACCACTGAGCTATACCCCCTCTGCTAGAAACTGTCTAAAGGTGGAAAGATTGTCTAATAAGGGACATTATAGCTGGATATAAACAAAAACTAATCAAGAGCACTCTCTCTCTGAAAACATACCCATAAAGTATTTGATTTCAAGATGACAAAAATATTACAAACTGACACCTATAGATCTGAAGTCTATTGCACTTCCACCTCTGTTAGGAACTGTCTGACAGAGAAAAAAACATTGAATGAGGGACATTTTAGACTGAGTAACATAACCAAAAAAGGAGTACTCCCTCTCTCAAGATACATTTAGAAAGTACTTGATTTCAAGGGGGTGCCAGGATTTGAACGTGAGAAATTGTCTAAAAGGGACAATTTTCCCTGAGTAACATATTGGGAAAAAAAGTCCTCTACCCTGAAACAACTCTTTGAAAAATCTTGATTTAAAGGGGGCATCAGGATTTGAACCTGGGACCTCTTGATCTGCAGTCAAATGCTCTAACACTGAGCTATACCCCCTCTGCTAGAAACTGTCTAAAGGTGGAAAAATTGTCTAAAATGGGACATTATAGCTGGATATCAACAAAAACTAATAAAGAACACTCTCTCTCTGAAAACATACCCATAAAGTATTTGATTTCAAGATGACAAAAATATTACAATCTGAGAACTATAGATCTGAAGTCTGTTGCACTTCAACCTCTGTTAGGAACTGTCTGACAGAGAATAACCATCTAATGAGGGACATTTTTGCAGTGCACACCCTCTCTCAAGAAACACTGAGAAAGTACTTGATTTCAAGATGACAAGAATATTACAATCTGAGACCTATAGATCTGAAGTCTATTGCACTTCCACCTCTGTTAGGAACTGTCTGACAGAGAAAAAAACATTGAATGAGGGACATTTTAGACTGAGTAACATAACCAAAAAAAGGAGTACTCCCTCTCTCAAGATACACTTAGAAAGTACTTGATTTCAAGGGGGTGCCAGGATTTGAACGTGAGAAATTGTCTAATAAGGGACAATTTTCCCTGAGTAACATATTGGGAAAAAAAGTCCTCTACCCTCAAACAACTCTTTGAAATATCTTGATTTAAAGCGGGCATCAGGATTTGAACCTGGGACCTCTTGATCTGCAGTCAAATGCTCTACCACTGAGCTATACCCCCTCTGCTAGAAACTGTCTAAAGGTGGAAAAATTATCTAATAAGGGACATTATAGCTGGATATCAACAAAAACTAATAAAGAACACTCTCTCTCTGAAAACATACCCATAAAGTATTTGATTTCAAGATGACAAAAATATTACAATCTGAGAACTATAGATCTGAAGTCTGTTGCACTTCAACCTCTGTTAGGAACTGTCTGACAGAGAATAACCATCTAATGAGGGACATTTTTGCAGAGCACACCCTCTCTCAAGAAACACTGAGAAAGTACTTGATTTCAAGATGACAAAAATATTACAATCTGAGACCTATAGATCTGAAGTCTATTGCACTTCCACCTCTGTTAGGAACTGTCTGACAGAGAAAAAAACATTGAATGAGGGACATTTTAGACTGAGTAACATAACCAAAAAAAGGAGTACTCCCTCTCTCAAGATACACTTAGAAAGTACTTGATTTCAAGGGGGTGCCAGGATTTGAACGTGAGAATTTGTCTAATAAGGGACAATTTTCCCTGAGTAACATATTGGGGAAAAAAGTCCTCTACCCTCAAACAACTCTTTGAAAAATCTTGATTTAAAGGGGGCATCAGGATTTGAACCTGGGACCTCTTGATCTGCAGTCAAATGCTCTACCACTGAGCTATACCCCCTCTGGTAGAAACTGTCTAAAGGTGGAAAAATTGTCTAATAAGGGACATTATAGCTGGATATCAACAAAAACGAATAAAGAACACTCTCTCTCTGAAAACATACCCATAAAGTATTTGATTTCAAGATGACAAAAATATTACAAACTGACACCTATAGATCTGAAGTCTATTGCACTTCCACCTCTGTTAGGAACTGTCTGACAGAGAAAAAAACATTGAATGAGGGACATTTTAGACTGAGTAACATAACCAAAAAAGGAGTACTCCCTCTCTCAAGATACATTTAGAAAGTACTTGATTTCAAGGGGGTGCCAGGATTTGAACGTGAGAAATTGTCTAAAAGGGACAATTTTCCCTGAGTAACATATTGGGAAAAAAAGTCCTCTACCCTCAAACAACTCTTTGAAAAATCTTGATTTAAAGGGGGCATCAGGATTTGAACCTGGGACCTCTTGATCTGCAGTCAAATGCTCTAACACTGAGCTATACCCCCTCTGCTAGAAACTGTCTAAAGGTGGAAAAATTGTCTAAAATGGGACATTATAGCTGGATATCAACAAAAACTAATAAAGAACACTCTCTCTCTGAAAACATACCCATAAAGTATTTGATTTCAAGATGACAAAAATATTACAATCTGAGAACTATAGATCTGAAGTCTGTTGCACTTCAACCTCTGTTAGGAACTGTCTGACAGAGAATAACCATCTAATGAGGGACATTTTTGCAGTGCACACCCTCTCTCAAGAAACACTGAGAAAGTACTTGATTTCAAGATGACAAGAATATTACAATCTGAGACCTATAGATCTGAAGTCTATTGCACTTCCACCTCTGTTAGGAACTGTCTGACAGAGAAAAAAACATTGAATGAGGGACATTTTAGACTGAGTAACATAACCAAAAAAGGAGTACTCCCTCTCTCAAGATACACTTAGAAAGTACTTGATTTCAAGGGGGTGCCAGGATTTGAACGTGAGAAATTGTCTAATAAGGGACAATTTTCCCTGAGTAACATATTGGGAAAAAAAGTCCTCTACCCTCAAACAACTCTTTGAAATATCTTGATTTAAAGCGGGCATCAGGATTTGAACCTGGGACCTCTTGATCTGCAGTCAAATGCTCTACCACTGAGCTATACCCCCTCTGCTAGAAACTGTCTAAAGGTGGAAAAATTATCTAATAAGGGACATTATAGCTGGATATCAACAAAAACTAATAAAGAACACTCTCTCTCTGAAAACATACCCATAAAGTATTTGATTTCAAGATGACAAAAATATTACAATCTGAGAACTATAGATCTGAAGTCTGTTGCACTTCAACCTCTGTTAGGAACTGTCTGACAGAGAATAACCATCTAATGAGGGACATTTTTGCAGAGCACACCCTCTCTCAAGAAACACTGAGAAAGTACTTGATTTCAAGATGACAAAAATATTACAATCTGAGACCTATAGATCTGAAGTCTATTGCACTTCCACCTCTGTTAGGAACTGTCTGACAGAGAAAAAACATTGAATGAGGGACATTTTAGACTGAGTAACATAACCAAAAAAAGGAGTACTCCCTCTCTCAAGATACACTTAGAAAGTACTTGATTTCAAGGGGGTGCCAGGATTTGAACGTGAGAATTTGTCTAATAAGGGACAATTTTCCCTGAGTAACATATTGGGGAAAAAAGTCCTCTACCCTCAAACAACTCTTTGAAAAATCTTGATTTAAAGGGGGCATCAGGATTTGAACCTGGGACCTCTTGATCTGCAGTCAAATGCTCTACCACTGAGCTATACCCCCTCTGGTAGAAACTGTCTAAAGGTGGAAAAATTGTCTAATAAGGGACATTATAGCTGGATATCAACAAAAACGAATAAAGAACACTCTCTCTCTGAAAACATACCCATAAAGTATTTGATTTCAAGATGACAAAAATATTACAATCTGAGAACTATAGATCTGAAGTCTGTTGCACTTCAACCTCTGTTAGGAACTGTCTGACAGAGAATAACCATCTAATGAGGGACATTTTTGCAGAGCACACCCTCTCTCAAGAAACACTGAGAAAGTACTTGATTTCAAGATGACAAAAATATTACAATCTGAGACCTATAGATCTGAAGTCTATTGCACTTCCACCTCTGTTAGGAACTGTCTGACAGAGAAAAAAACATTGAATGAGGGACATTTTAGACTGAGTAACATAACCAAAAAAGGAGTACTCCCTCTCTCAAGATACATTTAGAAAGTACTTGATTTCAAGGGGGTGCCAGGATTTGAACGTGAGAAATGGTCTAATAAGGGACAATTTTCCCTGAGTAACATATTGGGAAAAAAAGTCCTCTACCATCAAACAACTCTTTGAAAAATCTTGATTTAAAGGGGGCATCAGGATTTGAACCTGGGACCTCTTCATCTGCAGTCAAATGCTCTACCACTGAGCTATACCCCCTCTGGTAGAAACTGTCTAAAGGTGGAAAAATTGTCTAATAAGGGACATTATAGCTGGATATCAACAAAAACTAATAGAGAACACTCTCTCTCTGAAAGCATACCCATAAAGTATTTGATTTCAAGATGACAAAAATATTACAATCTGAGAACTATAGATCTGAAGTCTGTTGCACTTCAACCTCTGTTAGGAACTGTCTGACAGAGAATAACCATCTAATGAGGGACATTTTTGCAGAGCACACCCTCTCTCAAGAAACACTGAGAAAGTACTTGATTTCAAGATGACAAAAATATTACAATCTGAGACCTATAGATCTGAAGTCTATTGCACTTCCACCTCTGTTAGGAACTGTCTGACAGAGAAAAAAACATTGAATGAGGGACATTTTAGACTGAGTAACATAACCAAAAAAGGAGTACTCCCTCTCTCAAGATACACTTAGAAAGTACTTGATTTCAAGGGGGTGCCAGGATTTGAACGTGAGAATTTGTCTAATAAGGGACAATTTTCCCTGAGTAACATATTGGGGAAAAAAGTCCTCTACCCTCAAACAACTCTTTGAAAAATCTTGATTTAAAGGGGGCATCAGGATTTGAACCTGGGACCTCTTGATCTGCAGTCAAATGCTCTACCACTGAGCTATACCCCCTCTGGTAGAAACTGTCTAAAGGTGGAAAAATTGTCTAATAAGGGACATTATAGCTGGATATCAACAAAAACGAATAAAGAACACTCTCTCTCTGAAAACATACCCATAAAGTATTTGATTTCAAGATGACAAAAATATTACAATCTGAGAACTATAGATCTGAAGTCTGTTGCACTTCAACCTCTGTTAGGAACTGTCTGACAGAGAATAACCATCTAATGAGGGACATTTTTGCAGAGCACACCCTCTCTCAAGAAACACTGAGAAAGTACTTGATTTCAAGATGACAAAAATATTACAATCTGAGACCTATAGATCTGAAGTCTATTGCACTTCCACCTCTGTTAGGAACTGTCTGACAGAGAAAAAAACATTGAATGAGGGACATTTTAGACTGAGTAACATAACCAAAAAAAGGAGTACTCCCTCTCTCAAGATACACTTAGAAAGTACTTGATTTCAAGGGGGTGCCAGGATTTGAACGTGAGAAATTGTCTAATAAGGGACCATTTTCCCTGAGTAACATATTGGGAAAAAAAGTCCTCTACCCTCAAACAACTCTTTGAAAAATCTTGATTTAAAGGGGGCATCAGGATTTGAACCTGGGACCTCTTGATCTGCAGTGAAATGCTCTACCACTGAGCTATACCCCCTCTGCTAGAAACTGTCTAAAGGTGGAAAAATTGTCTAATAAGGGACATTATAGCTGGATATCAACAAAAACGAATAAAGAACACTCTCTCTCTGAAAACATACCCATAAAGTATTTGATTTCAAGATGACAAAAATATTACAATCTGAGAACTATAGATCTGAAGTCTGTTGCACTTCAACCTCTGTTAGGAACTGTCTGACAGAGAATAACCATCTAATGAGGGACATTTTTGCAGAGCACACCCTCTCTCAAGAAACACTGAGAAAGTACTTGATTTCAAGATGACAAAAATATTACAATCTGAGACCTATAGATCTGAAGTCTATTGCACTTCCACCTCTGTTAGGAACTGTCTGACAGAGAAAAAAACATTGAATGAGGGACATTTTAGACTGAGTAACATAACCAAAAAAAGGAGTACTCCCTCTCTCAAGATACACTTAGAAAGTACTTGATTTCAAGGGGGTGCCAGGATTTGAACGTGAGAAATTGTCTAATAAGGGACCATTTTCCCTGAGTAAAATATTGGGAAAAAAAAGTCCTCTACCCTCAAACAACTCTTTGAAAAATCTTGATTTAAAGGGGGCATCAGGATTTGAACCTGGGACCTCTTGATCTGCAGTGAAATGCTCTACCACTGAGCTATACCCCCTCTGCTAGAAACTGTCTAAAGGTGGAAAAATTGTCTAATAAGGGACATTATAGCTGGATATCAACAAAAACTAATAAAGAACACTCTCTCTCTGAAAACATACCCATAAAGTATTTGATTTCAAGATGACAAAAATATTACAATCTGAGAACTATAGATCTGAAGTCTGTTGCACTTCAACCTCTGTTAGGAACTGTCTGACAGAGAAAAAAACATTGAATGAGGGACATTTTAGACTGAGTAACATAACCAAAAAAGGAGTACTCCCTCTCTCAAGATACATTTAGAAAGTACTTGATTTCAAGGGGGTGCCAGGATTTGAACGTGAGAAATTGTCTAATAAGGGACAATTTTCCCTGAGTAACATATTGGGAAAAAAAGTCCTCTACCCTCAAACAACTCTTTGAAAAATCTTGATTTAAAGGGGGCATCAGGATTTGAACCTGGGACCTCTTGATCTGCAGTCAAATGCTCTACCACTGAGCTATACCCCCTCTGGTAGAAACTGTCTAAAGGTGGAAAAATTGTCTAATAAGGGACATTATAGCTGGATATCAACAAAAACGAATAAAGAACACTCTCTCTCTGAAAACATACCCATAAAGTATTTGATTTCAAGATGACAAAAATATTACAATCTGAGAACTATAGATCTGAAGTCTGTTGCACTTCAACCTCTGTTAGGAACTGTCTGACAGAGAATAACCATCTAATGAGGGACATTTTTGCAGAGCACACCCTCTCTCAAGAAACACTGAGAAAGTACTTGATTTCAAGATGACAAAAATATTACAATCTGAGACCTATAGATCTGAAGTCTATTGCACTTCCACCTCTGTTAGGAACTGTCTGACAGAGAAAAAAACATTGAATGAGGGACATTTTAGACTGAGTAACATAACCAAAAAAAGGAGTACTCCCTCTCTCAAGATACACTTAGAAAGTACTTGATTTCAAGGGGGTGCCAGGATTTGAACGTGAGAATTTGTCTAATAAGGGACAATTCTCCCTGAGTAACATATTGGGGAAAAAAGTCCTCTACCCTCAAACAACTCTTTGAAAAATCTTGATTTAAAGGGGGCATCAGGATTTGAACCTGGGACCTCTTGATCTGCAGTCAAATGCTCTACCACTGAGCTATACCCCCTCTGGTAGAAACTGTCTAAAGGTGGAAAAATTGTCTAATAAGGGACATTATAGCTGGATATCAACAAAAACGAATAAAGAACACTCTCTCTCTGAAAACATACCCATAAAGTATTTGATTTCAAGATGACAAAAATATTACAATCTGAGAACTATAGATCTGAAGTCTGTTGCACTTCAACCTCTGTTAGGAACTGTCTGACAGAGAATAACCATCTAATGAGGGACATTTTTGCAGAGCACACCCTCTCTCAAGAAACACTGAGAAAGTACTTGATTTCAAGATGACAAAAATATTACAATCTGAGACCTATAGATCTGAAGTCTATTGCACTTCCACCTCTGTTAGGAACTGTCTGACAGAGAAAAAAACATAGAATGAGGGACATTTTAGACTGAGTAACATAACCAAAAAAAGGAGTACTCCCTCTCTCAAGATACACTTAGAAAGTACTTGATTTCAAGGGGGTGCCAGGATTTGAACGTGAGAATTTGTCTAATAAGGGACAATTTTCCCTGAGTAACATATTGGGGAAAAAAGTCCTCTACCCTCAAACAACTCTTTGAAAAATCTTGATTTAAAGGGGGCATCAGGATTTGAACCTGGGACCTCTTGATCTGCAGTCAAATGCTCTACCACTGAGCTATACCCCCTCTGGTAGAAACTGTCTAAAGGTGGAAAAATTGTCTAATAAGGGACATTATAGCTGGATATCAACAAAAACGAATAAAGAACACTCTCTCTCTGAAAACATACCCATAAAGTATTTGATTTCAAGATGACAAAAATATAACAATCTGAGAACTATAGATCTGAAGTCTGTTGCACTTCAACCTCTGTTAGGAACTGTCTGACAGAGAATAACCATCTAATGAGGGACATTTTTGCAGAGCACACCCTCTCTCAAGAAACACTGAGAAAGTACTTGATTTCAAGATGACAAAAATATTACAATCTGAGACCTATAGATCTGAAGTCTATTGCACTTCCACCTCTGTTAGGAACTGTCTGACAGAGAAAAAAACATTGAATGAGGGACATTTTAGACTGAGTAACATAACCAAAAAAAGGAGTACTCCCTCTCTCAAGATACACTTAGAAAGTACTTGATTTCAAGGGGGTGCCAGGATTTGAACGTGAGAATTTGTCTAATAAGGGACAATTTTCCCTGAGTAACATATTGGGGAAAAAAGTCCTCTACCCTCAAACAACTCTTTGAAAAATCTTGATTTAAAGGGGGCATCAGGATTTGAACCTGGGACCTCTTGATCTGCAGTCAAATGCTCTACCACTGAGCTATACCCCCTCTGGTAGAAACTGTCTAAAGGTGGAAAAATTGTCTAATAAGGGACATTATAGCTGGATATCAACAAAAACGAATAAAGAACACTCTCTCTCTGAAAACATACCCATAAAGTATTTGATTTCAAGATGACAAAAATATTACAATCTGAGAACTATAGATCTGAAGTCTGTTGCACTTCAACCTCTGTTAGGAACTGTCTGACAGAGAATAACCATCTAATGAGGGACATTTTTGCAGAGCACACCCTCTCTCAAGAAACACTGAGAAAGTACTTGATTTCAAGATGACAAAAATATTACAATCTGAGACCTATAGATCTGAAGTCTATTGCACTTCCACCTCTGTTAGGAACTGTCTGACAGAGAAAAAAACATTGAATGAGGGACATTTTAGACTGAGTAACATAACCAAAAAAGGAGTACTCCCTCTCTCAAGATACATTTAGAAAGTACTTGATTTCAAGGGGGTGCCAGGATTTGAACGTGAGAAATGGTCTAATAAGGGACAATTTTCCCTGAGTAACATATTGGGAAAAAAAGTCCTCTACCATCAAACAACTCTTTGAAAAATCTTGATTTAAAGGGGGCATCAGGATTTGAACCTGGGACCTCTTCATCTGCAGTCAAATGCTCTACCACTGAGCTATACCCCCTCTGGTAGAAACTGTCTAAAGGTGGAAAAATTGTCTAATAAGGGACATTATAGCTGGATATCAACAAAAACTAATAGAGAACACTCTCTCTCTGAAAGCATACCCATAAAGTATTTGATTTCAAGATGACAAAAATATTACAATCTGAGAACTATAGATCTGAAGTCTGTTGCACTTCAACCTCTGTTAGGAACTGTCTGACAGAGAATAACCATCTAATGAGGGACATTTTTGCAGAGCACACCCTCTCTCAAGAAACACTGAGAAAGTACTTGATTTCAAGATGACAAAAATATTACAATCTGAGACCTATAGATCTGAAGTCTATTGCACTTCCACCTCTGTTAGGAACTGTCTGACAGAGAAAAAAACATTGAATGAGGGACATTTTAGACTGAGTAACATAACCAAAAAAAGGAGTACTCCCTCTCTCAAGATACACTTAGAAAGTACTTGATTTCAAGGGGGTGCCAGGATTTGAACGTGAGAATTTGTCTAATAAGGGAAAATTTTCCCTGAGTAACATATTGGGGAAAAAAGTCCTCTACCCTCAAACAACTCTTTGAAAAATCTTGATTTAAAGGGGGTATCAGGATTTGAACCTGGGACCTCTTGATCTGCAGTCAAATGCTCTACCACTGAGCTATACCCCCTCTGGTAGAAACTGTCTAAAGGTGGAAAAATTGTCTAATAAGGGACATTATAGCTGGATATCAACAAAAACGAATAAAGAACACTCTCTCTCTGAAAACATACCCATAAAGTATTTGATTTCAAGATGACAAAAATATTACAATCTGAGAACTATAGATCTGAAGTCAGTTGCACTTCAACCTCTGTTAGGAACTGTCTGACAGAGAATAACCATCTAATGAGGGACATTTTTGCAGAGCACACCCTCTCTCAAGAAACACTGAGAAAGTACTTGATTTCAAGATGACAAAAATATTACAATCTGAGACCTATAGATCTGAAGTCTATTGCACTTCCACCTCTGTTAGGAACTGTCTGACAGAGAAAAAAACATTGAATGAGGGACATTTTAGACTGAGTAACATAACCAAAAAAGGAGTACTCCCTCTCTCAAGATACATTTAGAAAGTACTTGATTTCAAGGGGGTGCCAGGATTTGAACGTGAGAAATGGTCTAATAAGGGACAATTTTCCCTGAGTAACATATTGGGAAAAAAAGTCCTCTACCATCAAACAACTCTTTGAAAAATCTTGATTTAAAGGGGGCATCAGGATTTGAACCTGGGACCTCTTCATCTGCAGTCAAATGCTCTACCACTGAGCTATACCCCCTCTGCTAGAAACTGTCTAAAGGTGGAAAAATTGTCTAATAAGGGACATTATAGCTGGATATCAACAAAAACTAATAGAGAACACTCTCTCTCTGAAAGCATACCCATAAAGTATTTGATTTCAAGATGACAAAAATATTACAATCTGAGAACTATAGATCTGAAGTCTGTTGCACTTCAACCTCTGTTAGGAACTGTCTGACAGAGAATAACCATCTAATGAGGGACATTTTTGCAGAGCACACCCTCTCTCAAGAAACACTGAGAAAGTACTTGATTTCAAGATGACAAAAATATTACAATCTGAGACCTATAGATCTGAAGTCTATTGCACTTCCACCTCTGTTAGGAACTGTCTGACAGAGAAAAAAACATTGAATGAGGGACATTTTAGACTGAGTAACATAACCAAAAAAAGGAGTACTCCCTCTCTCAAGATACACTTAGAAAGTACTTGATTTCAAGGGGGTGCCAGGATTTGAACGTGAGAATTTGTCTAATAAGGGACAATTTTCCCTGAGTAACATATTGGGGAAAAAAGTCCTCTACCCTCAAACAACTCTTTGAAAAATCTTGATTTAAAGGGGGTATCAGGATTTGAACCTGGGACCTCTTGATCTGCAGTCAAATGCTCTACCACTGAGCTATACCCCCTCTGGTAGAAACTGTCTAAAGGTGGAAAAATTGTCTAATAAGGGACATTATAGCTGGATATCAACAAAAACGAATAAAGAACACTCTCTCTCTGAAAACATACCCATAAAGTATTTGATTTCAAGATGACAAAAATATTACAATCTGAGAACTATAGATCTGAAGTCTGTTGCACTTCAACCTCTGTTAGGAACTGTCTGACAGAGAATAACCATCTAATGAGGGACATTTTTGCAGAGCACACCCTCTCTCAAGAAACACTGAGAAAGTACTTGATTTCAAGATGACAAAAATATTACAATCTGAGACCTATAGATCTGAAGTCTATTGCACTTCCACCTCTGTTAGGAACTGTCTGACAGAGAAAAAAACATTGAATGAGGGACATTTTAGACTGAGTAACATAACCAAAAAAAGGAGTACTCCCTCTCTCAAGATACACTTAGAAAGTACTTGATTTCAAGGGGGTGCCAGGATTTGAACGTGAGAAATTGTCTAATAAGGGACCATTTTCCCTGAGTAACATATTGGGAAAAAAAAGTCCTCTACCCTCAAACAACTCTTTGAAAAATCTTGATTTAAAGGGGGCATCAGGATTTGAACCTGGGACCTCTTGATCTGCAGTGAAATGCTCTACCACTGAGCTATACCCCCTCTGCTAGAAACTGTCTAAAGGTGGAAAAATTGTCTAATAAGGGACATTATAGCTGGATATCAACAAAAACGAATAAAGAACACTCTCTCTCTGAAAACATACCCATAAAGTATTTGATTTCAAGATGACAAAAATATTACAATCTGAGAACTATAGATCTGAAGTCTGTTGCACTTCAACCTCTGTTAGGAACTGTCTGACAGAGAATAACCATCTAATGAGGGACATTTTTGCAGAGCACACCCTCTCTCAAGAAACACTGAGAAAGTACTTGATTTCAAGATGACAAAAATATTACAATCTGAGACCTATAGATCTGAAGTCTATTGCACTTCCACCTCTGTTAGGAACTGTCTGACAGAGAAAAAAACATTGAATGAGGGACATTTTAGACTGAGTAACATAACCAAAAAAAGGAGTACTCCCTCTCTCAAGATACACTTAGAAAGTACTTGATTTCAAGGGGGTGCCAGGATTTGAACGTGAGAAATTGTCTAATAAGGGACCATTTTCCCTGAGTAAAATATTGGGAAAAAAAAGTCCTCTACCCTCAAACAACTCTTTGAAAAATCTTGATTTAAAGGGGGCATCAGGATTTGAACCTGGGACCTCTTGATCTGCAGTGAAATGCTCTACCACTGAGCTATACCCCCTCTGCTAGAAACTGTCTAAAGGTGGAAAAATTGTCTAATAAGGGACATTATAGCTGGATATCAACAAAAACTAATAAAGAACACTCTCTCTCTGAAAACATACCCATAAAGTATTTGATTTCAAGATGACAAAAATATTACAATCTGAGAACTATAGATCTGAAGTCTGTTGCACTTCAACCTCTGTTAGGAACTGTCTGACAGAGAAAAAAACATTGAATGAGGGACATTTTAGACTGAGTAACATAACCAAAAAAGGAGTACTCCCTCTCTCAAGATACATTTAGAAAGTACTTGATTTCAAGGGGGTGCCAGGATTTGAACGTGAGAAATTGTCTAATAAGGGACAATTTTCCCTGAGTAACATATTGGGAAAAAAAGTCCTCTACCCTCAAACAACTCTTTGAAAAATCTTGATTTAAAGGGGGCATCAGGATTTGAACCTGGGACCTCTTGATCTGCAGTCAAATGCTCTACCACTGAGCTATACCCCCTCTGGTAGAAACTGTCTAAAGGTGGAAAAATTGTCTAATAAGGGACATTATAGCTGGATATCAACAAAAACGAATAAAGAACACTCTCTCTCTGAAAACATACCCATAAAGTATTTGATTTCAAGATGACAAAAATATTACAATCTGAGAACTATAGATCTGAAGTCTGTTGCACTTCAACCTCTGTTAGGAACTGTCTGACAGAGAATAACCATCTAATGAGGGACATTTTTGCAGAGCACACCCTCTCTCAAGAAACACTGAGAAAGTACTTGATTTCAAGATGACAAAAATATTACAATCTGAGACCTATAGATCTGAAGTCTATTGCACTTCCACCTCTGTTAGGAACTGTCTGACAGAGAAAAAAACATTGAATGAGGGACATTTTAGACTGAGTAACATAACCAAAAAAAGGAGTACTCCCTCTCTCAAGATACACTTAGAAAGTACTTGATTTCAAGGGGGTGCCAGGATTTGAACGTGAGAATTTGTCTAATAAGGGACAATTTTCCCTGAGTAACATATTGGGGAAAAAAGTCCTCTACCCTCAAACAACTCTTTGAAAAATCTTGATTTAAAGGGGGCATCAGGATTTGAACCTGGGACCTCTTGATCTGCAGTCAAATGCTCTACCACTGAGCTATACCCCCTCTGGTAGAAACTGTCTAAAGGTGGAAAAATTGTCTAATAAGGGACATTATAGCTGGATATCAACAAAAACGAATAAAGAACACTCTCTCTCTGAAAACATACCCATAAAGTATTTGATTTCAAGATGACAAAAATATAACAATCTGAGAACTATAGATCTGAAGTCTGTTGCACTTCAACCTCTGTTAGGAACTGTCTGACAGAGAATAACCATCTAATGAGGGACATTTTTGCAGAGCACACCCTCTCTCAAGAAACACTGAGAAAGTACTTGATTTCAAGATGACAAAAATATTACAATCTGAGACCTATAGATCTGAAGTCTATTGCACTTCCACCTCTGTTAGGAACTGTC
The DNA here is from genome assembly GCF_002021735.2 of Oncorhynchus kisutch. NCBI lineage: Eukaryota > Metazoa > Chordata > Actinopteri > Salmoniformes > Salmonidae > Oncorhynchus > Oncorhynchus kisutch. The sequence goes on from NW_022263644.1 coordinate 33,544, forward strand.
TGACAGAGAAAAAAACATTGAATGAGGGACATTTTAGACTGAGTAACATAACCAAAAAAGGAGTACTCCCTCTCTCAAGATACATTTAGAAAGTACTTGATTTCAAGGGGGTGCCAGGATTTGAACGTGAGAAATGGTCTAATAAGGGACAATTTTCCCTGAGTAACATATTGGGAAAAAAAGTCCTCTACCATCAAACAACTCTTTGAAAAATCTTGATTTAAAGGGGGCATCAGGATTTGAACCTGGGACCTCTTCATCTGCAGTCAAATGCTCTACCACTGAGCTATACCCCCTCTGGTAGAAACTGTCTAAAGGTGGAAAAATTGTCTAATAAGGGACATTATAGCTGGATATCAACAAAAACGAATAAAGAACACTCTCTCTCTGAAAACATACCCATAAAGTATTTGATTTCAAGATGACAAAAATATTACAATCTGAGAACTATAGATCTGAAGTCTGTTGCACTTCAACCTCTGTTAGGAACTGTCTGACAGAGAATAACCATCTAATGAGGGACATTTTTGCAGAGCACACCCTCTCTCAAGAAACACTGAGAAAGTACTTGATTTCAAGATGACAAAAATATTACAATCTGAGACCTATAGATTTGAAGTCTATTGCACTTCCACCTCTGTTAGGAACTGTCTGACAGAGAAAAAAACATTGAATGAGGGACATTTTAGACTGAGTAACATAACCAAAAAAAGGAGTACTCCCTCTCTCAAGATACACTTAGAAAGTACTTGATTTCAAGGGGGTGCCAGGATTTGAACGTGAGAATTTGTCTAATAAGGGACAATTTTCCCTGAGTAACATATTGGGGAAAAAAGTCCTCTACCCTCAAACAACTCTTTGAAAAATCTTGATTTAAAGGGGGCATCAGGATTTGAACCTGGGACCTCTTGATCTGCAGTCAAATGCTCTACCACTGAGCTATACCCCCTCTGGTAGAAACTGTCTAAAGGTGGAAAAATTGTCTAATAAGGGACATTATAGCTGGATATCAACAAAAACGAATAAAGAACACTCTCTCTCTGAAAACATACCCATAAAGTATTTGATTTCAAGATGACAAAATATAACAATCTGAGAACTATAGATCTGAAGTCTGTTGCACTTCAACCTCTGTTAGGAACTGTCTGACAGAGAATAACCATCTAATGAGGGACATTTTTGCAGAGCACACCCTCTCTCAAGAAACACTGAGAAAGTACTTGATTTCAAGATGACAAAAATATTACAATCTGAGACCTATAGATCTGAAGTCTATTGCACTTCCACCTCTGTTAGGAACTGTCTGACAGAGAAAAAAACATTGAATGAGGGACATTTTAGACTGAGTAACATAACCAAAAAAGGAGTACTCCCTCTCTCAAGATACATTTAGAAAGTACTTGATTTCAAGGGGGTGCCAGGATTTGAACGTGAGAAATGGTCTAATAAGGGACAATTTTCCCTGAGTAACATATTGGGAAAAAAAGTCCTCTACCATCAAACAACTCTTTGAAAAATCTTGATTTAAAGGGGGCATCAGGATTTGAACCTGGGACCTCTTGATCTGCAGTCAAATGCTCTACCACTGAGCTATACCCCCTCTGGTAGAAACTGTCTAAAGGTGGAAAAATTGTCTAATAAGGGACATTATAGCTGGATATCAACAAAAACGAATAAAGAACACTCTCTCTCTGAAAACATACCCATAAAGTATTTGATTTCAAGATGACAAAAATATTACAATCTGAGAACTATAGATCTGAAGTCTGTTGCACTTCAACCTCTGTTAGGAACTGTCTGACAGAGAATAACCATCTAATGAGGGACATTTTTGCAGAGCACACCCTCTCTCAAGAAACACTGAGAAAGTACTTGATTTCAAGATGACAAAAATATTACAATCTGAGACCTATAGATCTGAAGTCTATTGCACTTCCACCTCTGTTAGGAACTGTCTGACAGAGAAAAAAACATTGAATGAGGGACATTTTAGACTGAGTAACATAACCAAAAAAAGGAGTACTCCCTCTCTCAAGATACACTTAGAAAGTACTTGATTTCAAGGGGGTGCCAGGATTTGAACGTGAGAAATGGTCTAATAAGGGACAATTTTCCCTGAGTAACATATTGGGAAAAAAAGTCCTCTACCATCAAACAACTCTTTGAAAAATCTTGATTTAAAGGGGGCATCAGGATTTGAACCTGGGACCTCTTCATCTGCAGTCAAATGCTCTACCACTGAGCTATACCCCCTCTGGTAGAAACTGTCTAAAGGTGGAAAAATTGTCTAATAAGGGACATTATAGCTGGATATCAACAAAAACGAATAAAGAACACTCTCTCTCTGAAAACATACCCATAAAGTATTTGATTTCAAGATGACAAAAATATTACAATCTGAGAACTATAGATCTGAAGTCTGTTGCACTTCAACCTCTGTTAGGAACTGTCTGACAGAGAATAACCATCTAATGAGGGACATTTTTGCAGAGCACACCCTCTCTCAAGAAACACTGAGAAAGTACTTGATTTCAAGATGACAAAAATATTACAATCTGAGACCTATAGATCTGAAGTCTATTGCACTTCCACCTCTGTTAGGAACTGTCTGACAGAGAAAAAAACATTGAATGAGGGACATTTTAGACTGAGTAACATAACCAAAAAAAGGAGTACTCCCTCTCTCAAGATACACTTAGAAAGTACTTGATTTCAAGGGGGTGCCAGGATTTGAACGTGAGAAATTGTCTAATAAGGGACCATTTTCCCTGAGTAACATATTGGGAAAAAAAGTCCTCTACCCTCAAACAACTCTTTGAAAAATCTTGATTTAAAGGGGGCATCAGGATTTGAACCTGGGACCTCTTGATCTGCAGTGAAATGCTCTACCACTGAGCTATACCCCCTCTGCTAGAAACTGTCTAAAGGTGGAAAAATTGTCTAATAAGGGACATTATAGCTGGATATCAACAAAAACTAATAAAGAACACTCTCTCTCTGAAAACATACCCATAAAGTATTTGATTTCAAGATGACAAAAATATTACAATCTGAGAACTATAGATCTGAAGTCTGTTGCACTTCAACCTCTGTTAGGAACTGTCTGACAGAGAAAAAAACATTGAATGAGGGACATTTTAGACTGAGTAACATAACCAAAAAAAGGAGTACTCCCTCTCTCAAGATACACTTAGAAAGTACTTGATTTCAAGGGGGTGCCAGGATTTGAACTTAGAATTTGTCTAATAAGGGACAATTTTCCCTGAGTAACATATTGGGGAAAAAAGTCCTCTACCCTCAAACAACTCTTTGAAAAATCTTGATTTAAAGGGGGCATCAGGATTTGAACCTGGGACCTCTTGATCTGCAGTCAAATGCTCTACCACTGAGCTATACCCCCTCTGCTAGAAGCTGTCTAAAGGCGGAAAAATTGTCTAATAAGGGACATTATAGCTGGATATCAACAAAAACTAATAAAGAACACTCTCTCTCTGAAAACATACCCATAAAGTATTTGATTTCAAGATGACAAAAATATTACAAACTGAGACCTATAGATCTGAAGTCTATTGCACTTCCACCTCTGTTAGGAACTGTCTGACAGAGAAAAAAACATTGAATGAGGGACATTTTAGACTGAGTAACATAACCAAAAAAGGAGTACTCCCTCTCTCAAGATACATTTAGAAAGTACTTGATTTCAAGGGGGTGCCAGGATTTGAACGTGAGAAATGGTCTAATAAGGGACAATTTTCCCTGAGTAACATATTGGGAAAAAAAGTCCTCTACCATCAAACAACTCTTTGAAAAATCTTGATTTAAAGGGGGCATCAGGATTTGAACCTGGGACCTCTTCATCTGCAGTCAAATGCTCTACCACTGAGCTATACCCCCTCTGCTAGAAACTGTCTAAAGGTGGAAAAATTGTCTAATAAGGGACATTATAGCTGGATATCAACAAAAACTAATAGAGAACACTCTCTCTCTGAAAGCATACCCATAAAGTATTTGATTTCAAGATGACAAAAATATTACAATCTGAGAACTATAGATCTGAAGTCTGTTGCACTTCAACCTCTGTTAGGAACTGTCTGACAGAGAATAACCATCTAATGAGGGACATTTTTGCAGAGCACACCCTCTCTCAAGAAACACTGAGAAAGTACTTGATTTCAAGATGACAAAAATATTACAATCTGAGACCTATAGATCTGAAGTCTATTGCACTTCCACCTCTGTTAGGAACTGTCTGACAGAGAAAAAAACATTGAATGAGGGACATTTTAGACTGAGTAACATAACCAAAAAAAGGAGTACTCCCTCTCTCAAGATACACTTAGAAAGTACTTGATTTCAAGAGGGTGCCAGGATTTGAACGTGAGAATTTGTCTAATAAGGGACAATTTTCCCTGAGTAACATATTGGGGAAAAAAGTCCTCTACCCTCAAACAACTCTTTGAAAAATCTTAATTTAAAGGGGGTATCAGGATTTGAACCTGGGACCTCTTGATCTGCAGTCAAATGCTCTACCACTGAGCTATACCCCCTCTGGTAGAAACTGTCTAAAGGTGGAAAAATTGTCTAATAAGGGACATTATAGCTGGATATCAACAAAAACGAATAAAGAACACTCTCTCTCTGAAAACATACCCATAAAGTATTTGATTTCAAGATGACAAAAATATTACAATCTGAGAACTATAGATCTGAAGTCTGTTGCACTTCAACCTCTGTTAGGAACTGTCTGACAGAGAATAACCATCTAATGAGGGACATTTTTGCAGAGCACACCCTCTCTCAAGAAACACTGAGAAAGTACTTGATTTCAAGATGACAAAAATATTACAATCTGAGACCTATAGATCTGAAGTCTATTGCACTTCCACCTCTGTTAGGAACTGTCTGACAGAGAAAAAAACATTGAATGAGGGACATTTTAGACTGAGTAACATAACCAAAAAAAGGAGTACTCCCTCTCTCAAGATACACTTAGAAAGTACTTGATTTCAAGGGGGTGCCAGGATTTGAACGTGAGAAATTGTCTAATAAGGGACCATTTTCCCTGAGTAACATATTGGGAAAAAAAAGTCCTCTACCCTCAAACAACTCTTTGAAAAATCTTGATTTAAAGGGGGCATCAGGATTTGAACCTGGGACCTCTTGATCTGCAGTGAAATGCTCTACCACTGAGCTATACCCCCTCTGCTAGAAACTGTCTAAAGGTGGAAAAATTGTCTAATAAGGGACATTATAGCTGGATATCAACAAAAACGAATAAAGAACACTCTCTCTCTGAAAACATACCCATAAAGTATTTGATTTCAAGATGACAAAAATATTACAATCTGAGAACTATAGATCTGAAGTCTGTTGCACTTCAACCTCTGTTAGGAACTGTCTGACAGAGAATAACCATCTAATGAGGGACATTTTTGCAGAGCACACCCTCTCTCAAGAAACACTGAGAAAGTACTTGATTTCAAGATGACAAAAATATTACAATCTGAGACCTATAGATCTGAAGTCTATTGCACTTCCACCTCTGTTAGGAACTGTCTGACAGAGAAAAAAACATTGAATGAGGGACATTTTAGACTGAGTAACATAACCAAAAAAGGAGTACTCCCTCTCTCAAGATACACTTAGAAAGTACTTGATTTCAAGAGGGTGCCAGGATTTGAACGTGAGAATTTGTCTAATAAGGGACAATTTTCCCTGAGTAACATATTGGGGAAAAAAGTCCTCTACCCTCAAACAACTCTTTGAAAAATCTTAATTTAAAGGGGGTATCAGGATTTGAACCTGGGACCTCTTGATCTGCAGTCAAATGCTCTACCACTGAGCTATACCCCCTCTGGTAGAAACTGTCTAAAGGTGGAAAAATTGTCTAATAAGGGACATTATAGCTGGATATCAACAAAAACGAATAAAGAACACTCTCTCTCTGAAAACATACCCATAAAGTATTTGATTTCAAGATGACAAAAATATTACAATCTGAGAACTATAGATCTGAAGTCTGTTGCACTTCAACCTCTGTTAGGAACTGTCTGACAGAGAATAACCATCTAATGAGGGACATTTTTGCAGAGCACACCCTCTCTCAAGAAACACTGAGAAAGTACTTGATTTCAAGATGACAAAAATATTACAATCTGAGACCTATAGATCTGAAGTCTATTGCACTTCCACCTCTGTTAGGAACTGTCTGACAGAGAAAAAAACATTGAATGAGGGACATTTTAGACTGAGTAACATAACCAAAAAAAGGAGTACTCCCTCTCTCAAGATACACTTAGAAAGTACTTGATTTCAAGGGGGTGCCAGGATTTGAACGTGAGAAATTGTCTAATAAGGGACCATTTTCCCTGAGTAACATATTGGGAAAAAAAAGTCCTCTACCCTCAAACAACTCTTTGAAAAATCTTGATTTAAAGGGGGCATCAGGATTTGAACCTGGGACCTCTTGATCTGCAGTGAAATGCTCTACCACTGAGCTATACCCCCTCTGCTAGAAACTGTCTAAAGGTGGAAAAATTGTCTAATAAGGGACATTATAGCTGGATATCAACAAAAACGAATAAAGAACACTCTCTCTCTGAAAACATACCCATAAAGTATTTGATTTCAAGATGACAAAAATATTACAATCTGAGAACTATAGATCTGAAGTCTGTTGCACTTCAACCTCTGTTAGGAACTGTCTGACAGAGAATAACCATCTAATGAGGGACATTTTTGCAGAGCACACCCTCTCTCAAGAAACACTGAGAAAGTACTTGATTTCAAGATGACAAAAATATTACAATCTGAGACCTATAGATCTGAAGTCTATTGCACTTCCACCTCTGTTAGGAACTGTCTGACAGAGAAAAAAACATTGAATGAGGGACATTTTAGACTGAGTAACATAACCAAAAAAAGGAGTACTCCCTCTCTCAAGATACACTTAGAAAGTACTTGATTTCAAGGGGGTGCCAGGATTTGAACGTGAGAAATTGTCTAATAAGGGACCATTTTCCCTGAGTAACATATTGGGAAAAAAAAGTCCTCTACCCTCAAACAACTCTTTGAAAAATCTTAATTTAAAGGGGGCATCAGGATTTGAACCTGGGACCTCTTGATCTGCAGTGAAATGCTCTACCACTGAGCTATACCCCCCTCTGCTAGAAACTGTCTAAAGGTGGAAAAATTGTCTAATAAGGGACATTATAGCTGGGTATCAACAAAAACTAATAAAGAACACTCTCTCTCTGAAAACATACCCATAAAGTATTTGATTTCAAGATGACAAAAATATTACAATCTGAGAACTATAGATCTGAAGTCTGTTGCACTTCAACCTCTGTTAGGAACTGTCTGACAGAGAAAAAAACATTGAATGAGGGACATTTTAGACTGAGTAACATAACCAAAAAAGGAGTACTCCCTCTCTCAAGATACATTTAGAAAGTACTTTATTTCAAGGGGGTGCCAGGATTTGAACGTGAGAAATTGTCTAATAAGGGACAATTTTCCCTGAGTAACATATTGGGAAAAAAGTCCTCTACCCTCAAACAACTCTCTGAAAAATCTTGATTTAAAGGGGGCATCAGGATTTGAACCTGGGACCTCTTGATCTGCAGTCAAATGCTCTACCACTGAGCTATACCCCCTCTGCTAGAAACTGTCTAAAGGTGGAAAAATTGTCTAATAAGGGACATTATAGCTGGATATCAACAAAAAACTAATAAAGAACACTCTCTCTCTGAAAGCATACCCATAAAGTATTTGATTTCAAGATGACAAAAATATTACAATCTGAGAACTATAGATCTGAAGTCTGTTGCACTTCAACCTCTGTTAGGAACTGTCTGACAGAGAATAACCATCTAATGAGGGACATTTTTGCAGAGCACACCCTCTCTCAAGAAACACTGAGAAAGTACTTGATTTCAAGATGACAAAAATATTACAATCTGAGACCTATAGATCTGAAGTCTATTGCACTTCCACCTCTGTTAGGAACTGTCTGACAGAGAAAAAAACATTGAATGAGGGACATTTTAGACTGAGTAATATAACCAAAAAAAGGAGTACTCCCTCTCTCAAGATACACTTAGAAAGTACTTGATTTCAAGGGGGTGCCAGGATTTGAACTTAGAATTTGTCTAATTAGGGACAATTTTCCCTGAGTAACATATTGGGGAAAAAAGTCCTCTACCCTCAAACAACTCTTTGAAAAATCTTGATTTAAAGGGGGCATCAGGATTTGAACCTGGGACCTCTTGATCTGCAGTCAAATGCTCTACCACTGAGCTATACCCCCTCTGCTAGAAACTGTCTAAAGGCGGAAAAATTGTCTAATAAGGGACATTATAGCTGGATATCAACAAAAACTAATAAAGAACACTCTCTCTCTGAAAACATACCCATAAAGTATTTGATTTCAAGATGACAAAAATATTACAAACTGAGACCTATAGATCTGAATTCTATTGCACTTCCACCTCTGTTAGGAACTGTCTGACAGAGAAAAAAACATTGAATGAGGGACATTTTAGACTGAGTAACATAACCAAAAAAGGAGTACTCCCTCTCTCAAGATACATTTAGAAAGTACTTGATTTCAAGGGGGTGCCAGGATTGAACGTGAGAAATTGTCTAATAAGGGACAATTTTCCCTGAGTAACATATTGGGAAAAAAAGTCCTCTACCCTCAAACAACTCTATGAAAAATCTTGATTTAAAGGGGGCATCAGGAATTGAACTTGGGACCTCTTGATCTGCAGTCAAATGCTCTACCACTGAGCTATACCCCCTCTGCTAGAAACTGTCTAAAGGTGGAAAAATTGTCTAATAAGGGACATTATAGCTGGATATCAACAAAAACTAATAAAGAACCCTCTCTCTCTGAAAACATACCCATAAAGTATTTGATTTCCAAGATGACAAAAATATTACAATTGAGAACTATAGATCTGAAGTCTGTTGCACTTCAACCTCTGTAGGACTGTCTGACAGAGAATAACCAGCTAATGAGGGACATTTTTGCAGAGCACACCCTCCTCAGAAAACACTGAGAAAGTACTTGATTTCAAGATGACAAAAATATTACAATCTGGACCTATAGATCTGAAGTCTATTGCAACTTCCACCTCTGTTAGGAACTGTCTGACAGAGAAAAAAACATTGAATGAGGGACATTTTAGACTGAGGTAACTAACCAAAAAAAAGGAGTACGCCCTCTCTCAAGATACACTTAGAAAGTACTTGATTTCAAGGGGGTGCCAGGAATTTGAACTTAGAATTTGTCTAATAAGGACAATTTTCCCTGAGTAACATATTGGGGAAAAAAGTCCTCTACCCTCAAACAACTCTTTTTGAAAAATCTTGATTTAAGGGGGTATCAGGATTTGAACCTGGGACCTCTTGATCTGCAGTAAAATGCTCTACCACTGAGCTATACCCCCTCTGCTAGAAAACTGGTCTAAAGGTGGAAAAATGGTCTAATAAGGGACATGTATAGCTGGATATCAACAAAAACGAATAAAGAACACTCTCTCTCTGTAAAACATACCCATAAAGTATTTGATTTCAGATGACAAAAATATTACATCTGAGGAACTATAGATCTGAAGTTCTGTTGCACTCAACCTCTGTTAGGAACTGTCTGACAGAGAATAACCATCTAATGAGGGACATTTTTGCAGAGCACACCCTCTCTCAAGAAACACTGAGAAAGTACTTGATTTCAAGATGACAAAAATTATTACAATCTGAGACCTATAGATCTGAAGTCTATTGCACTTCCACCTCTGTTAGGAACTGTCTGACAGAGAGAAAAAACATTGAATGAGGACATTTTAGGACTGAGTAACATAACCAAAAAAGGAGTACTCCCTCTCTCAAGATACACTTAGAAAGTACTTGATTTCAAGGGGTGCCAGGATTGAACGTGAAGAAATTGTCTAATAAGGGACCATTTTCCCTGGTAACATATTGGGAAAAAAAGTCCTCTACCCTCAAACAACTCTTTGAAAAATCTTGATTTAAAGGGGGCATCAGGATTTGAACCTGGGACCTCTTGATCTGCAGTCAAATGCTCTACCACTGAGCTATACCCCCTCTGCTAGAAACTGTCTAAAGGTGGAAAATTGTCTAATAAGGGACATTATAGCTGGATATCAACAAAAACTAATAAAGAACACTCTCTCTCTGAAAACATACCCATAAAGTATTTGATTTCAAGATGACAAAAATATTACAATCTGAGAACTATAGATCTGAAGTCTGTTGCACTTCAACCTCTGTTAGGAACTGTCTGACAGAGAATAACCATCTAATGAGGGACATTTTTGCAGAGCACACCCTCTCTCAAGAAACACTGAGAAAGTACTTGATTTCAAGATGACAAAAATATTACAATCTGAGACCTATAGATCTGAAGTCTATTGCACTTCCACCTCTGTTAGGACTGTCTGACAGAGAAAAACATTGAATGAGGGACATTTTAGACTGAGTAACATAACCAAAAAGGAGTACTCCCTCTCTCAGATACACTTAGAAAGTACTTGATTTCAAGGGGGTGCCAGGATTTGAACGTGAGAAATTGTGTCTAATAAGGGACAATTTCCCTGAGTAACATATTGGGAAAAAAAGTCCTCTACCCTCAAACAACTCTTTGAAAAATCTTGATTTAAAGGGGGCATCAGGATTTGAACCTGGGACCTCTTGATCTCTTGAAATGCTCTAATTCCACTACTGAGCTATACCCCCCCTCTGCTAGAAACTGTCTAAAGGTGGAAAATGTCTAATAAGGGACATTATAGCTGGATATCAACAAAAACGAATAAGAACACTCTCTCTCTGAAACATACCATAAAGTATTTGATTCAAGATGACAAAATAGACAATCTGAGAACTATAGATCTGAAGTCTGTTGCACTTCACCTCTGTTAGGAACTGTCTGACAGAGAATAACCATCTAATGAGGGACATTTTTGCAGAGCACACCCTCTCTCAAGAAACACTGAGAAGTACTTGATTTCAAGATGACAAAATATTACAATCTGAGACCTATAGATCTGAAGTCTATTGCACTTCCACCTCTGTTAGGAACTGTCTGACAGAGAAAAAAACATTGAATGAGGGACATTTTAGACTGAGTAACATAACCAAAAAAAGGAGTACTCCCTCTCTCAAGATACACTTAGAAAGTACTTGATTTCAAGGGGGTGCCAGGATTTGAACGTGAGAAATTGTCTAATAAGGGACAATTTTCCATGAGTAACATATTGGGAAAAAAAGTCCTCTACCCTCAAACAACTCTTTGAAAAATCTTGATTTAAAGGGGGCATCAGGATTTGAACCTGGACCTCTTGATCTGCAGTCAAATGCTCTACCACTGAGCTATACCCCCTCTGCTAGAAACTGTCTAAAAGGTGGAAAAATTGTCTAATAGGGACATTATAGCTGGATATCAACAAAAAAAACAATAAGAACACTCTCTCTCTGAAAACACCCCATAAAGTATTTTGATTTCAAGATGACAAAAATATTACAATCTGAGAACTATAGATCTGAATCTATTGCACTTCACCTCTGTTAGGAACTGTCTGACAGAGAAAAAAACATTGAATGAGGGACATTTTAGACTGAGTAACATAACCAAAAAAAAGAGTACTCCCTCTCTCAAGATCACTTAGAATACTTGATTTCAAGGGGGTGCCAGGATTTGAACGTGAGAATTGTCTAATAAGGGACAATTTTCCCTGAGTAACATATTGGGGAAAAAAGTCCTCTACCCTCAAACAACTCTTTGAAAAATCTTGATTTAAAGGGGGCATCAGGATTTGAACCTGGGACCTCTTGATCTGCAGTCAAATGCTCTACCACTGAGCTATACCCCCTCTGCTAGAAACTGTCTAAAGGCGGAAAATTGGGTCTATATAAGGGACATTAGCTGGATATCAACAAAACACTAATAAGAACACTCTCTGCTCTCTGAAAACATACCTAAAGTATTGATTTCAAGATGACAAAAATATTACAACTGAGACCTATAGATCTGAAGTCTATTGCACTTCCACCTCTGTTAGGAACTGTCTGACAGAGAAAAAACATTGAATGAGGACATTTTAGACTGAGTAACATAACCAAAAAAGGAGTACTCCCTCTCTCAAGATACATTTAGAAAGTACTTGATTTCAAGGGGTGCCAGGATTTGAACGTGAGAAATTGTCTAATAAGGGACAATTTTCCCTGAGTAACATATTGGGAAAAAAAGTCCTCTACCCTCAAACAACTCTTTGAAAAATCTTGATTTAAAGGGGGCATCAGGATTTGAACCTGGACCTCTTGATCTGCAGTCAAATGCTCTACCACTGAGCTATACCCCCTCTGCTAGAAACTGTCTAAAGGTGGAAAAATTGTCTAATAAGGGACATTATAGCTGGATATCAACAAAAACTAATAAAGAACACTCTCTCTCTGAAACATACCCATAAAGTATTTGATTTCAAGATGACAAAAATATTACAATCTGAGAACTATAGATCTGAAGTCTGTTGCACTTCAACCTCTGTTAGGAACTGTCTGACAGAGAATAACCATCTAATGAGGGACATTTTTGCAGAGCACACCCTCTCTCAAGAACACTGAGAAAGTACTTGATTTTCAAGATGACAAAAATATTACAATCTGAGACCTATGATCTGATCTATTGCACTCCACCTCTGTTAGGAACTGTCTGACAGAGAAAAAACATTGAGAGGGACATTTTAGACTGAGTAACATAACCAAAAAAAGGAGCTCCCTCTCTCAAGATACACTTAGATTACTTGATTCAAGGGGGTGCCAGGATTTGAACGTGAGAAATTGTCTAATAAGGGACCATTTTCCCTGAGTCATAAATTGGGAAAAAAGTCCTCTACCCCTCAAACAACTCTTTGAAAAATCTTGATTTAAAGGGGCATCAGGATTTGAACCTGGGACCTCTTGATCTGCAGTCAAGCTCTACCACTGAGCTATACCCCCTCTGCTAGAAACTGTCTAAAGGTGGAAAAATGTCTAATAAGGGACATTATAGCTGGATTCAACAAAAACTAATAAAGAACACCTCTCTCTGAAAACATACCCATAAAGTATTTGATTTCAAGATGACAAAATATTACAATCTGAGAACTATAGATCTGAAGTCTGTTGCACTTCAACCTCTGTTAGAACTGTCTGACAGAGAAAAACATTGAATGAGGGACATTTTAGACTGAGTAACATAACCAAAAAGGAGTACTCCCTCTCTCAAGATACATTTAGAAAGTACTTGATTTCAAGGGGTGCCAGGATTTGAACGTGAGAAATTGTCTAATAAGGGACAATTTTTCCTGAGTAACATATTGGGAAAAAAAGTCCTCTACCCTCAACAACTCTTTGAAAAATCTTGATTTAAAGGGGGCATCAGGATTTGAACCTGGGACCTCTTGATCTGCAGTCAAATGCTCTACCACTGAGCTATACCCCCCTCTGCTAGAAACTGTCTAAAGGGTGGAAAAATTGTCTAATAAGGGACATTATAGCTGGATATCAACAAGCTCATCAAAACACCTCTTCTCTGAAACACTACCCATAAGTATTTGATTTCAAGATGACAAAATATTACAAACTGAGACCTATAGATCTGAAGTCTATTGCACTTTCCACCTCTGTTAGGAACTGTCTGACAGAGAAAAAACATTGAATGAGGGACATTTTAGACTGAGTAACATAACCAAAAAGGAGTACTCCCTCTCTCAAGATACATTTAGAAAGTACTTGATTTCAGGGGGTGCCAGGATTTGAACGTGAGAAATGGTCTAAAAGGGACAATTTCCTGA
>NW_022263645.1:0-47304 GCF_002021735.2 Oncorhynchus kisutch
TACTCAAGTATGACAACGGATACTTTTCCACCGTTTCCCACCATCCTGAAACCACATATGGGTCCGGTAAAAAACAGGTCCACTTTCTCCAAAACGTCAGTCCGACTGGATCAAATTCATCCTTACCTGAACATTGATGCAAGGCTCAGGCTTCAATATCTTCTCCATTCACTTTCCATAGACGTTTGTCAAAGTAAGGGAACTTCAAGTTGACCATGGTGAGAGGCCAGTTTCATTTTTTTTAAGGCGTCTCAAAAGGGACATAATTATTATTTAGCTAGATATAAAAATAAAAATAAAAATAACAGCAATTAACTTTCAAAAACAGTTTTGTATAAAAAAGTTAAACTATGCTATTCTGAAATAGCATTTCATCTGACCTAATGAGCAGTTCAAACTGAACAATGCAGACATTGTGTTGTGTCTTTAGCATCATTAAATTGAAGACTGTTATTTTATCAAATCAATTCTCTGTAATTATTATTATGTGATTAACTAATCATGTAAATGTAATTAACTAGGAAGTCGGGGCACCAAGGAAAATCTTCAGATTACAAAGTTATAATTTTCCTAATATAACTTTTCAGATATTTTCAATATCTGATCAATTAGTCTTCTAATTAATGAATTATTATTTATCTCACGTTAGTCTCATTCCAAACATCGTAAATGGTTGGTTATCTGCACAAACCCAGCCTTCACTATGAATCATCCATACATCAATTGTCTTAATCATTTAGTTACTAACTAAATAATCACAGACATGCATAACAAACAAACAGTAGATACCGTTACAAGGAAACGATAAGGGATGTGCCCTAGTGGGCTAAACCGGTATCGCGGCTTGGTAGACAAAGGGACTGAGAAGGGCACGAAAGACAAAAGACACTACACAGTTGATAATTATAATAATTGAAATGCTAATCCTTTGCACATGAACGCTCACTCATTTGGGAATAATTGCAATCAATATATATATTTATGTTCAGTGTGTCGTCATGATCTCTGTTGGAATCGTCCGTCTTTCTGTTGGAAAGTTTATCCGAACTTCTCTTTGCATCCCTGGAGTCATTTGTGGTTAGAATGGATACTTCAGAGTCCCATTCAGAAATGTTCTTATAGAATAAATGTTTTGGCAGTTGTCAGTCTTCGCATTCAGTCGACATAAATTCTAGCTGCAAACTAGTAATCAGTATCAAAGATTTGCTCTTATTCTGTCAGTATCAATAGTTTTCAGAGTTGAACCATTTCCACCAGTGTAGCCAATGCTCCACTTAGTTTGGTTAGGAATTCAACAATCGAGGAATGCATGGTCTCTACTCAAACCTTAGCCCTCTCGGTAATCGAGGTACGCATGGTCTGCAGTGGGCTTCTCCAGGTGGGGGTTATATTCGGAACAGCAGAAAAGGGCTGTCCCATGAAGCCAGATCAATGTCTGTGCTCATGTGGCGGGCCAATGACTTAGTTAAATTTGAAAGGGAATTGGATTCTCTTTCATTAAACAGTATAAAATTACATTACATAATTTCACAAATAGTTGAATCTTTACTCATTCATTTTATACAATAATTAGATGCAAAACTCATAACAGAGACTCTTGTTTAAACAGAGTTATGGTAATGTGGCTGTATTGTCTCTCATGAGGTCACAAACATTGGGCAAAATGGACCGGTCGTAGCTGGATTCTCCACCGACCGTTTACACATTCTCCAAAACATGGATATTGTTCAGCTCTCAAGTTCTGTGAGGTAGAAGAAGTTCCTTTGTTCTACTGTGAACCCTCTCTCTATACTGCATGGCCGGGGGGGGGGGGAGTCTGAGATAAACCTGAGATAAAAGAGCCTGGGTGTAGGGGGAAGAGAGAGGTGGTGAGAGAGAGTTGGTGCTTGCTATATCTAAAGAGGGCCACGTCATGACAGTGTACACCGTAGGCAACGTGGTTTTTCACACAGGTATACATTTGCTGTATAAAAAGGTTTACTGTTCCTAAACAACATTCCTTGTAGTTGGAGCATGGAAAACAAACGGTCGACGACATCCCTTTTCCTTTTCTTGAAAACAAGACGAGTGGCGTATTTCAACACTCGTGTTGTTTTTAGGGCAACCCTTTCCCATGAATCAGTGATCTGCATCTAGATCAACAAGCACAATAGCCCACAATTGACCTGTTTGGCCCATGGGGTTCCGACTGGACAATGGCTGTCTTGTCGTTGCAATGAGGAGAACATACACACACCAAAAGAGTTGTTCAGTAGCACCACACCAGACAGACAGTAGGGTCATACAACCACAGGCATGAAATGCTTCTCATAGTCCGAAACAAACTGATCGTCCTCCAACAAGCTCCCGGACTCTCCCCCATCCCTCTCCTCCTCGTCAGTATCAATAATTTTACTGTAACCCTCGTCAGCATCCTCCTCCTTTACCGCCTCTTCATCAGTCCTTATGTGGGTGCGCTCCTCTCCCACCACCCCCTCTGTCTGTCCATCAGGGCTGGACCTTTTCCTAGGACAGGCATTGGCATCCCAGAAAGGGTTTTCCACCACCTCCAGCTCAGAGATCTTTGGGTTAGACTCCAGAGGAGAGAAGATCGCCGTCAAGGAGCTGTTAAACTGGAGCAACAACAGGCAGGGAGTCAGAAACATTCATTTATTCCTCTATGGTTGTATGTTATGCCCCTGACTAGTGATAATATTACTCAAGGGAATGGTATATTACTAGCCCAATACGGCCCCTGCTACTGTATGTGGTATAATGAACATTTAGGTTCATGTAGTACACACATTCTTTATTTTACAACAGGTTCTTACTGGAACATTACAAATAAGATACCATCCATATCTATAGGTAGTGTGTTCCCTTGACCTAAATGGCTGAAGAAAAACCAGGCAGGAAGACATGATGAACTCTGGGCCTCTGCCTGGGGCTCTGTCTACCACTAACTAGAATACTATAAGACTAACTAATATCAGACTCACTGATACTAGATTAGTCAGTCACAGCCACATAGTGATGGTCTGCCCTGCACTCACCTGCAACTTCATCTGTTGGAGCAGTTTGCTGTTGCTGGGGTCAGGTACTTTCGCACAAGTCTTCATTTGTACACTACAGAAAATACACAACAGTATCATTCACATACTGCACACCAAAAGAGTTGTGTTCCTTCAATTGACATGTCCATTTGTATATCACCCTAAAAGTGGTAGAAATATTTGATCCATTGTTTTAGTTGAAAGGGGTATAACATATGGTTTGTTTTGTGTTTTTGATCAAGGCCATTGTTATGGAGGGCATAATTGAAAGCCCAACTCAACTGGCCGATCTCATTTCCACTTCCTCAAGTGTTTCCCCTTTTGTAAACCTATTTCTGGCATGGGTGAACTTTCAGAGAGAGAGAGGAAGGAGACATGAGAGAGCACCACACCCTGTATGTGTTCAGTCGGCACGAAACGTTGCAAAGCCTTTTTAAAACATTTTGCATCAGTGTGTCCTAATGAACATGGCCATGGTTCAAGACAATGAGAAAATAATCAGAATCAGGCTATTTGGGTTGAAGTATGGGAATCCAGTTTCTCACATTATCATGATCAATAGCAACATCCCTGCTATTATTCCTGGCACCAAATATTTGAGGAAACCTGTGACAACAAAGGGAGAGAGATGGGGGAGGTCAGAAGGCAAAATGACCAATTAGACCGCAATCCATGTTCATAATCACATACTGTAGCACAAAGGTCTATTTCATACAAAGCATGCATTCAATATTACACTGTTATTATTTTCTAAGGAACTTCAGGACACTTTCTGTTTTAAAGGTGATGTTATATATAGTATTATACACAACCTATAATAATATTTCTAGTTTATTTCACAATAAATAATAATTAGTGTTATACATGACCTCAGTGTCACCAGTTAGGTACATAAACACTTAATACATCTCATCACAGTTGTTAGAGAACCTATAACAGCTATACGCTTCTTGTCATCATTATCAAATTACTACATGGCATAGTGGTAGAATACCATGGCTGTTCTCAGTAGAGAAGTTGATGGTTTCACTGGGTCCCAGTCCAGCCTTAGTCTCAGCCCTGATCCAAACCTGGTGGTGACCAGATGTAAGTCCTAACAGATGGAGGCTGTTCTGGTCCCTACTCACGTTGTACACTGCAGACGAAGGAAAGGTTTAATGATTGGGAGCAAGGCCAATGATGTGTGGGAACGAGAGTGTGCAGCACGGTAGCCTGTGGACAGTCTGGTCCCAGATCTGTTTGTGCTGTGTTTATTTAACTAGGCAAATCAGTTAAGAACAAATTCTTATTTACAATAACGGCCTACCCCGGCCAAACCCGGACGACGCTGGGCCAATTGTGCGCCGCCCTATTGGACTCCCAATCACAGACAGATGTGATACAGCCTGAAATCGAACCAAGGATGCCTCTTGCACTGAGATGCAGTGTCTTAGACCGCTGCGCCACTCTGGAGCCAATAATGACAATAGGAGTTGGCAAGACAGAACAAACAGATCTGGGAACAGGCAAAAATATCGAATACTATTTAAGCTACTACAATGTAATGCTATAGTTTATGCTAATGTACACAACGGGCAGTGGAGACTGAACTTTTATTCTAACAATATAGCATTGTAGCAACAAAAGATTTATCCCAGTTTATCCACTGTCTCTGTGTTGTTTACCTGTAACGTTGTTTAATACCAGCTGATAGCACAGTATGAGCCCCTTACTCTGGGTCAGGGAGATGTGTTGCCAGGACAAAGTCACTTGAGAGTCAGAGATGTGCTGAACCTTGAACTCAGTCACTTTGGGTGGGACTGAGGAGTGATTGAGAGAGGAGGAAATGGAAGTGAAATGGGTAGAGGAATAGTCAAAAGTAGCAGAAAAAATAAACAATAAATAAAACATTTTACAGTGAGTTAAAAGGCTGGACAAATTAACATTAGGTAAAGACGCGATATTTCAAGTTAGTTAACTCCACTGAAAATCGGTCATGTGCACTAATTGCTCTGATTACATACTGGCAAGTACATTATAAAGACTTGTATTTCCATGCTCTAATATACTTACGCCCATGAAGAGAATACGAGATTGCAGACGCAAGCAGGCAGCTACTGTTGATGAACACTGCAAACAATGACACATTGTAGGCAGTGTGGTTCTCAAAATCACCTGTAGGTGGAGACAGAGACAAAAGCGATGCTGTCATCTTGAAACCACTTTGAAACATTACAAAATATCAATAAATATGTTCAGAAAGAAATGGTATCATAGATCAGTTTAAGCCACACAAACCTCTTAAAATGACTGACGTATGATTTTGGTGCACTATAATCCAATCAAAGCCCTGTGTCGGAGGAAGTCCCACCTGCTTGTACTGCACCACATACTCATGCATGTTTTCAATGGCCTGGGGTGGCAGGGACCAGGATACATTGAGGCTCAATATATCCTGGTTCACAGTGAAGGATAGCTCTGGCACCTGTAGACCTAAGTGAAAGAGAAACATACAAACCTACACTATTATCACACTCACACACACCTTTCAAATAAAATAAAATTGTATTTCTCACATGCGCCGAATACAACAGGTGTAGACCTTACAGTGAAATGCTTACTGATAAGCCCTAACCAACAATGCAGTTTAAAAAAATAACAATAAGAAATAAAAGTAACAAATAATTAAAGAGCAGCAGTAAAATAACAATAGCGAGACCATATACAGGGAGTACTGGTACTAGTGCAGAGTCAATGTGGGGGGCACAAGTTAGTGGAGGTAATTGAGGTAATATGTACATATAGGTAGTTATTAAAGTGACTATGCATAGAGCAGCAGAAAAGAGAGAGGGGGGGGGGGGGGGATGTGAAAAGTCTGAAGCCATTTGATTAGATGTTCAGGAGTCTTATGGCTTGGGGTTAGAAGCTGTTTAGAAGCCTCTTGGACCGAGACTTGGTGCTCAGGTACCACTTGCCGTGTGGTAGCAGAGAAAACAGTCTATAACTAGGGTGCCTCCCTCTGACACCGCCTGGAATAGAGGTCCTGGATGGCAGGCAGCTGGGCCGTACGCACTACCCTCTGTAGTGCCTTGCTGTCGGAGGCCGAGCAGTTGCCATACCAGGCAGTGATGCAACCATGCTCTCGATGGGGCAGCTGTAGAACCTTTTGAGGATCTGAGGACCATTTCCAAATCTTTTCAGTCTACTGGGGAATAGGTTTTTGTCATTCCCTCTCCACGACTGTCTTGGGTGTGGTTGGACCATGTTAGTTTGTTGGTGATGTGGACACCAAGGAACTTGAAGCTCTCAACCTGCTCCACTGCAGCCCCGTCGATGAGAATGGGGGCGTGCTCGGTCCTCTTTTTCCTTTAGTCCACAATCATCTCATTTGTCTTGATCGCGTTGAGGGAGAGGTTGTTGCCCTGGCACCACACGGCCAGGTCTCTAACCTCCTCCTCATAGGCTATCTCGTTGTTGTCGGTGATCAGGCCACTGTTGTGTCATCCGGAAACTTAATGCTGGATTCCCTTACCTGATGTGGGTAGAGCTAGGGGAGCAGGTTTGCTGGCACCCTGGGAATTGTAGACGGACACATCCACCGATGATACACCCCACAGAGAGGGTGTGAAGCGGCATCTCTTCTCTTGACAGACACAAAGGCCACCAGGCTTTGACATGGACACGTTCACAACCGCCACTGTCCCGTTACTGTATGATAATGTTACCACGTACCCCAGCACCTTCCCCTGAGCCAACCAGGTGGGCATCTCCTGAGGATAGATAACAGACAGGGGTATTAGTTATAGCAGGCTATAGGGAAGGGGGTGTTTCGGGGAGGCAGGTAGCCTAGTGGTTGAGAGCATTGGGCAAGTAACCGAAATGTTGCTGGTTTGAATCCCTAAAACGACTAAGTGAACAATCTGTTGATGTGCCCTTGAGCAAGGCACTTAACCCTAATTGCTCCTGTAAGTCGCTCTGGATAAGTTCTTATGATTAGAAAATGCATAATCTTTTGAAACATGAATCACTTGTCTAACGGGATTATATGGTACAGTTTGAGAGATATATATATACATATACACACACACACATATATACACACACTACCGTTCAAAAGTTTGGGGTCACTTAGAAATTACCTTGTTTTTGAAAGAAAATCTCATTTTTTTGTCGATTAAAATAACATCAAATTGATCAGAATGTTGTAAATGACTATTGTAGCTGGAAACGGCAGATTTTTAATGGAATATCTACATAGGCATACAAAGGCCCATTATCAGCAACCATCAGAGACAGTTTGCGCTGTTCTGTGAAAGGAGTAGTACACAACGTTGTACTTGATTTTCAGTTTCTTGGCAATTTCTCGCATGGAATAGCCTTCATTTCTCAGAACAAGAATAGACTGACGAGTTTCAGAAGAAAGTACTTTGTTTCTGGCCATTTTGAGCCAACAAATGCTGATGCTCCAGATACTCAACTAGGTTAAAGAAGGACAGTTTTATTGC
Source organism: Oncorhynchus kisutch (assembly GCF_002021735.2). Lineage (NCBI taxonomy): Eukaryota > Metazoa > Chordata > Actinopteri > Salmoniformes > Salmonidae > Oncorhynchus > Oncorhynchus kisutch. Next base: position 7,517 of record NW_022263645.1, read on the forward strand.
TTCTTTAATCAGAACAACAGTTTTCAGCTGTGCTAACATAATTTCAAAAGGGTTTTCTAATGATAAATTAGCCTTTTAAAATGATAAACTTGGATTAGCTAACAACGTGCCATTGGAACACAGGAGTGATGGTTGCTGATACTGGGCCTCTGTTCGCCGATGTAGATATTCCATAAATTTTTTAAATCAGCCGTTTCCAGCTACAATAGTCTTGCACAACATTAACATTAACAATGTCTATACTGTATTTCTGATCAATTTGATGTTATTTTAAAATGGACAAAAAAGGTGCTTTTCTTTCAAAAACAATGTCACGACTTCCGCCGAAGTCGGTCCCTCTCCTTGTTCGGGCGGCGTTCGGCAGCCAAAGTCACCGGCCTTCTAGCCATCGCCGATCCACTTTTCATTTTCCATTTGTTTTGTCTTTGTTTTACACATCTGGTTCAAATTCCCAAATTACATGTTCATTATTTAACCCTCTGTTTTCCCCATGGTTTTTGTGCGTGATTGTTTCTTGTATACGGTTCGTTATTGTTGGCCAGCATTATTGCTTTGTATTTGTAATAATTTTTGAGTAAATTACGTTTTATTACTCATATCTGCTGTCCTGCGCCTGACTCCTCTACACCAGCTTCACACAGGATTGATTACAAACAAGGACATTTCTAAGTGACACCAAACTTTTGAATGGTAGTGTGTGAACATACACTGCTCAAAAAAATAAAGGGAACACTTAAACAACACAATGTAACTCCAAATCAATCACACTTCTGTGAAATCAAACTGTCCACTTAGGAAGCAACACTGATTGACAATACATTTCACATGCTGTTGTGCAAATGGAATAGACAACAGGTGGAAATTATCGGCAATAAAGGAGTGGTTCTGCAGGTGGTGATCACCACGTTCCTATGCTTCCTGGCTGATGTTTTGGTCACTTTTGAATGCTGGCGGTGCTTTCACTCTAGTGGTAGCATGAGACAGAGTCTACAACCCACACAAGTGGCTCAGGTAGTGCAGCTCATCCAGGATTGCACATCAATGCGAGCTGTGGCAAGAAGGTTTGCTGTGTCTGTCAGCGTAGTGTCCAGAGCATGGAAGCACTATCAGGAGACAGGCCAGTACATCAGGAGACGTGAAGGAGGCCGTAGGAGGGCAACAACCCAGCAGCAGGACCGCTACCTCCGCCTTTGTGCAAGGAGGAGCAGGAGGAGCACTGCCAAAGCCCTGCAAAATGACCTCCAGCAGGCCACAAATGTGCATGTGTCTGCTCAAACGGTCAGAAACAGACTCCATGAGGGTGGTATGAGGGCCCGACGTCCACAGGTGGGGGTTGTGCTTACAGCCCAACACCGTGCAGGACATTTGGCATTTGCCAGAGAACACCATGATTGGCAAATTCGCCACTGGTGCCCTGTGCTCTTCACAGATGAAAGCAGGTTCACACTGAGCACATGTGACAGACGTGACAGAGTCTGGAGACGCTGTGGAAAACGTTCTGCTGCCTGCAACATCCTCCAGCATGACCAGTTTGGAAGTGGGTCAGTCATGGTGTGGGGTGGCATTTCTTTGTGGGGCTGCACAGCCCTCCATGTGCTTGCCAGAGGTAGCCTGACTGCCATTAGGTACCGAGATGAGATCCTCAGACCCCTTGTGAGACCATATGCTGGTGCGGTTGGCCCTGGGTTCCTCCTAATGCAAGACATTGCTAGACCTCATGTGGCTGGAGTGTGTCAGCAGTTCCTGCAAGAGGAAGGCATTGATGCTATGGACTGGCCCGCCCATTCCCCAGACCTGAATCCAATTGAGCACATCTGGGACATCATGTCCATATGATGGGATGTTGTGTTACCATACCTTCCACATAAGGGCACATTGAGAAAGCTCAGAGGTGACTCCACAATCACTCCACACATCCAATGCTTTCACAGGCGCTGAGAACGAGAGAGAAATAGTTTAATCATCTATCACCACAGAATAAGTGAACAAGTATTTTCAAGCTGTGGAGACCACAGGATTACATTACCCATCAGCACCCACTGACAGACCTGACTCAGAACTCCATGCTTTGTAGACTGAGCTCCAGTCACTCATCAGGGCCTGAGGGCCCTCACAGGCACAGCGCACCTGGAACTCATAAACAGTGTAGGGCCGTGGAGTCAGGAGTAGGAAGCTGCGTAGGATGTCCTCTTCCTGAGCAGGACATGAAAGAATGACACACAAAAGAACAGGGATGGGCAAGAGGCGGCCGCAGGGATGGGGGGGGGGTGAGGGATTATTTTGGATTAAAAAGCAACTCCAGGCTACATTGCACATTTAATAGCTTATAGAAAGTAACATTATAATGGAGCTTATTATTTTGAAATAGCTGGCCTTTTTCTGCACGCAAATAGATTTTGACAAATAAATTGGTCACAAAAAAATCTGTGCATGTGGCCCTCGAGCCTCAAAAAGTTACCCATCCCTAACTCAGAAGGACAACATTCCCAGTACAAAATTCCCACAGATAATCGAGAGACAATGGTATTTCAATGTTTCATTCCCTACATCTAAGGGACTGAATGTTTGAAAAAATAAACAAGTGACCCTCCCCTATACCCCAAATAATAATTACAACAAAGTGGATAGCAGAGAACATGATTATCATTTACCCTCACTCCTAGGACAGACCAGAGCCTTAGATATGCAGTTTTAGAAACTGTTCTTAGTTTTGTAAGCATTACATGGCAAAGTAGCCAAAGTTGTCTATCAACTGCAAAAATGTTACGCAACAGAACCAGTTACAACCAGAATACCTGATCATCAATGAAGTACAGAAAAAGCCATTCCTTTTTTAACACAGCATTGTTTTAACCACATATCATCAGGTAGGCCTATTTGTATTTATTATGGATCCCATTAGCTGCTGCCAAAGCGGAAGCATACTAACTTCCTGGGGTCCATCAAAATTAAGGCAGTTTATACAAGCTTAAAAACATTCCAATACATTCACAGATCTCAAACACACTGTGCCTTCAGGCCCCTACTCCACCACATCTACAGTACTAAATCCATGTGTATGTGTAGTGTATGTTATCGTGTGCATGTGTCTGTGCCAATGTTTGTGTTGCTTCACAGTCCCCGCTGTTCCTATATGCACGAGTAACTTTTCTTCATTTGGTAAACTATCATTTTCTAATAGATTCTATTTTATTCCATGATATTGTTGTTCCAAAATAGATGTGTGTTGACTGTGATTAGGGCATGGGAATAGAAGCCCACTGCTAGGCTAAATGAACAAACTAGCCATGGATAGCTCATCGCATGATCCTCAAACCAACAAGACTGGCCAAACTCATGCTTCTAAAAGTGAATTCAAAGGCAGTGTAAAATGACTGCATAGCCTAATAAGACATTTTTGGTTAATTTATTTTTTAATTCAAAGTATTTTTTTCACATTTTCATAACCTAATCTTCCCAAATAATCTGTGTAAATTACTTGAATATGGTTTATTGGGAGGTCAATAACTCTGATAAATACCTTCATTATGGGCAACGAAACATATTGTTTTTATTAGAATCAATTCTAGCAGTATAGCAGTCCTCCTGCCCTCTCCCTCTCAAACAGGACATCAGTAGGCCTAGTAATGCAGTGTAGGCTAGTTTTATATACACCATCCCAGCAGCAGATAAACTCAGGAAAAATAGTACATTTTCTTAGAAATATAACTTTGCCCTGTTCTTCTCCAAGCATGCTCTTCGTATAGCCTAGGCCTACAGCATAGGATCATAGGCTATGGATCATTTGATTGAGACCACACTAGTTGCACTTGATATTGCGGGCCAGGCAGAGAATCAGGGATGAGGGGCAGCATCAAGCACACATCGAGATATAATAAGCAACTCATTCTCAATATGACATTTAATTGATTACAAATGACATGACCCTCCCCTGGATTAAATCAAAAAATACTAAACCCTCCCCGACTGAAACTGAAAAAACATCATTTGGGTACATTTCGACTGCTCCCAAAATACCCTGTCTTCTGTCCTGAAGTGCACAGTAATCCCTGCATTGGATTGGTGTAGGTTTGGGCGGGAGGGAGTTTCCAAAATATTTTACTTTAAATCCATGAATGGAAGTGAAAAAGTGCACACTTGGGGAAATGAACAAAACCCCAGCCATGCTCAGCTCACTCACCTGAGTCCAGCCCTGCTGGTCCTGGGGGCGATACTGGACCTCACACAGTTGGTCAGAGCTGCCTTGATCCTCACACTGCACAATCCAGTAGATCTCCAGAGGCTGAGGGCAATGGTGAGTGATTTCAGGGGTGGGTGGCTTTTCTGGTAGAGGAATGGATAGGGAAGAGAGGACAGAGTGGGAGAGTGAAAGAAAGAGAGCAAGAGAGAGAGCAGGAGATAGAGAGAGGGTGGGGGAGATAGAGAGGGTGGTGGAGATAGAGAGAGAGCAGGAGATAGAGAGAGGGTGGGGGAGATAGAGAGAGGGTGGTGGAGATAGAGAGAGGGTGTGGAGATAGAGAGAGGGTGGGGGAGATAGAGAGAGGGTGGTGGAGATAGAGAGAGAGCAGGAGATAGAGAGAGGGTGGTGGAGATAGAGAGAGAGCAGGAGATAGAGAGAGGGTGGGGGAGATAGAGAGAGGGTGGGGGAGATAGAGAGAGGGTGGGGGAGATAGAGAGAGGGTGGGGGAGATAGAGAGGGTGGGGGAGATAGAGAGAGGGTGAGGGAGATAGAGAGAGGGTGAGGGAGATAGAGAGAGGGTGGTGGAGATAGAGAGAGAGCAGGAGATAGAGAGGGTGGGGGAGATAGAGAGGGTGGGGAGATAGAGAGGGTGGGGGAGATAGAGAGGGTGGGGGAGATAGAGAGAGGGTGGGGGAGATAGAGAGAGAGCAGGAGATAGAGATGGTGGGGGAGATAGAGAGAGGGTGGTGGAGATAGAGAGAGGGTGGTGGAGATAGAGAGAGGGTGGGGGAGATAGAGGGTGGTGGAGGGTGGTAGAGAGAGGGTGGTGGAGATAGAGAGAGAGCAGGAGATAGAGAGGGTGGTGGAGATAGAGAGAGGGTGGTGGAGATAGAGAGAGGGTGGGGAGATAGAGAGAGGGTGGGGGAGATAGAGAGGGTGGGGGAGATAGAGAGGGTGGGGGAGATAGAGAGAGGGTGGTGGAGATAGAGAGAGGGTGGGGGAGATAGAGAGAGGGTGGTGGAGATAGAGAGAGGGTGGTGGAGATAGAGAGAGGGTGGTGGAGATAGAGAGAGGGTGGTGGAGATAGAGAGAGGGTGGTGGAGATAGAGAGAGGGTGGTGGATATAGAGAGAGGGTGGTGGATATAGAGAGAGGGTGGTGGATATAGAGAGAGGGTGGGGAGATAGAGAGAGGGTGGGGGAGATAGAGAGAGGGTGGGGAGATAGAGAGAGGGTGGGGGAGATAGAGAGAGGGTGGTGGAGATAGAGAGAGGGTGGGGGAGATAGAGAGAGTGTGGGGAGATAGAGAGAGGGTGGGGGAGATAGAGAGAGGGTGGTGGAGATAGAGAGAGGGTGGGGGAGATAGAGAGAGTGTGGGGAGATAGAGAGAGGGTGGGGGAGATAGAGAGAGGGCGGTGGAGATAGAGAGAGAGCAGGAGATTTGGAGAGGGTGGTGGAGATAGAGAGAGGGTGGGGGAGATAGAGAGAGGGTGGGGGAGATAGAGAGAGGGTGGGGGAGATAGAGAGAGGGTGGGGGAGATAGAGATTGGGTGGTGGAGATAGAGAGAGGGTGGGGGAGATAGAGAGAGGGTGGGGGAGATAGAGAGAGGGTGGTGGAGATAGAGAGAGGGTGGTGGAGATATAGAGAGGGTGGTGGAGATATAGAGAGGGTGGGGGAGATATAGAGAGGGTGGGGGAGATAGAGAGAGGGTGGGGGAGATAGAGAGAGGGTGGGGGAGATAGAGAGAGGGTGGGAGAGATAGAGAGCGGGTGGGAGGGATAGAGGGTGGGAGAGATAGAGGGTGGGAGAGATAGAGAGGGTGGGGGAGATAGAGGGTGGTGGAGATAGAGAGAGGGTGGGGGAGATAGAGAGACGGTGGGTGGGTGAGATAGAGAGAGGGTGGGTGGGTGAGATAGAGAGAGAGAGGGTGGGTGGGTGAGATAGAGAGAGGGTGGGGGAGATAGAGAGAGGGTGGGGGAGATAGAGAGAGGGTGGGGGAGATAGAGAGAGGGTGGGAGAGATAGAGAGAGGGTGGGAGAGATAGAGAGAGGGTGGGGGAGATAGAGAGAGGGTGGGGGAGATAGAGAGAGGGTGGGGGAGATAGAGAGAGGGTGGTGGAGATAGAAAGAGGGTGGTGGAGATAGAGAGAGGGTAGGGGAGATAGAGAGAGGGTGGTGGAGATAGAGAGAGGGTAGGGGAGATAGAGAGAGGGTGGGGGAGATAGAGAGAGGGTGGGGGGAGAGAAAGAGCACAAAAGAGAGTCAGTAAGACAGCTGAAGAGAGACAGAAACTGAAAGTGTCATGTCTGTCCCTCTCAATAAATAGGGAATGTACAGAGAAGAGTCATCCCTGACTGACTCACTGATATCTCCAGTGTTGAAGGCAGCCATTGTAGACGTGGCAGAGCCATGCTGGTTCGCAGCTTTGACCAACACAGTCAGGTCACTGTAACTGGTGTAAAGTTCACGAGGGATCACACCACTCACATTGGTGCCCTCCACCACGCTGCTAATGCTGAAAAGGAAGTTGCAGGACACATAAATACACACCACATCTGACAGCACTGTGCAGACATACAGTCTTACAACACAGACCTAGCTCCAACACACCGAGCATGCCAGAGGGCTGCGGGTAGGGTTGTGACAGTCATGGAATTTTGGAGGACGGTTATTGGCCAGTTAAATGACTGAGGTCACCGTAACAACTGTTCACATAGCAAAAGACACAAAATACATTTTCTACTCTCCGCTGCTCCTGACTGCATGCGCTGCCATAGAAATAGAATGAATAAAACGGGCGTCCCCATCAAGTCAATGATGACATAATGGGTGGACTGGCGGACATTGTGAGTGTAAAGCTAGGGGTGTGTTCGTAAATTCACTCTGGAGAGCCAGAGAGCGCGCCCTGGGCGTTCGTAAATTCAAAGAGTTGTCAGATTGTCAGTTCGTAAATTCAGAGCGTTTCGCTCTCCGAGCATTCCGAGCACACACTGGACGCTCTGGCGGAGGAGTTGGTGATCCGAGCCTTCTGGCCTCACAATGGCAGTCAAGCACCCAAGCTAACTGGATAAAGTTAGCTAGCTTGCGAGCTACTTCCAGACAAAAATGAGAGAACACCTCACTGAACATTTTTTCCATGTTATCCAAAGCATTGGTGACTGTAACTGTGCTGCTGGCAACACTTTAATCACCGTTAATTACACCGGCAATATCCAATGCTGTAGGGCGTTCGTAAATTGGTCAGTTATTCTGCGCTCTAGCCACACTGAGATGAGAGCGCTCTGAAAACGGAGAAGATGGCCAGAGCAAATTTACGAAATATTCAGCAAATTTAACATGTGTAAATATTTGTATGAACATAACAAGATTCAACGACTGAGACTTAAACTGAACAAGTTCCACAGACATGTAACTAACATAAATGGAATATGTGTCCCTGAACAAAGAGGGTGTCAAAATCAAAAGTAAGTCAGGATCTGGTGTGGCCACCAGCTGCATTAAGTACTGCAGTGTATCTCCTCCTCATGGACTGTTCTTGCTGTGAGATGTTACCCCACTCTTCCACCAAGGAACCTGCAAGTTCCCATACATTTCTGGGGGGAATGGCCCTAGCCCTCACCCTCCGATCCAACAGGTCCCAGGCGTGCTCAATGGGATTGAGATCTAGGCTCTTCGCTGGCCATGGCAGAACACTGACATTCCTGTCTTGCAGGAAATCACGCACAGAACGATCAGTATGGCTGGTGGCATTGTCATGCTGGAGGGTCATGTCAGGATGAGCCTGCAGGAAGGGTACCACATGAGGGAGGAGGATGTCTTCCCTGTAACGCACAGCGTTGAGATTGCCTGCAATAACAACAAGCTCAGTACGATGATGCTGTGACACACCGCCCCAGGTTTTATTGTCCAAAGCTGAAGGGTTATCCAGATCGGTTTATGTCTCGTTATCACTTGACCTACCCCCTAAAATTGTAAAGGACTTAGATAAGATTCTTTATCATTTTTGGGGGAGGAACAAGCCTCACTATCTACGAAAATATATTCTCACTAATACCCAAGAAAAAGGAGGTCTTGAGGTTTTAGATTTCAATACTCTAAATAATACTTTTAAAATCAATTGGATCCTGAAGTATGTTTAGAACCAGAACAGTATTTGGAATGTCTTCCCTAAGTATTTATTTGACTCTGTTGGTGGTTTAGAATTTTTTGCTTCTATGTAATTTTGATGTTGATAAAATCCCAGTAAAGTTGGCCAAATTCCATGAGCAGGCAATTTTAGCTTGGATGTTAGCGCATAAACACAAACACATCCTTTATATGGAACAACAAAGTTATACGATTTAAAAATACGTCTCTTTTTTCGTAACTGGTTTGAGAATAAAATGATTTTGGTTGGTCAGTTACTGAATTGAGGATGAATATCTACTCTCATATGGGGAATTTCTTGATAAGTTTAAAATTCCAATAACCCCAAAAGAATATGCAATTGTTTTTGATGTGATTCCAAGGAGGGTTTGTATCTCTTTGAAATTCCTCTGGTTGATGTAACATAGATTTACATGAAAATATATTCATTGGCAATATTAACATCAAAGATAAATGTAGTAATAAACAGATTAGGAATATTGTTTGTGATACTACAATTCCCTCAGCAAGATTCTTTTGGTCAAATATCTATGGTGATATACATCGGGGGAAAGCATGGAAAATTGCTAACAAATATTGTATCAGTAACAAAGTAAAGAAAGTTTCATTTAAAATATAGAATTTATCCTGTGAAACATGTTTTGGAAAGATTCAAGCTAAATATTGACTTTAACTGTGATTTCTGTGGAATGGAGAAGGAGACCATTTTGCATTTGTTTTTTGCCTGTATTTATAGTAGAATTTTTGGGATTGACATACAGAATTTTGTTACAAAAAAATAGGAAAGGTTGTACTATTTAATGGTTTTGATACAATGATTTATTTCAGAAATTCTGACATAGATAAAGATGTAATATATTTAATTCAACTGCTAATAATAGTAGGTAAATTTCATATTCACAAATGCAAATGGTCTAATTCAAAACCAAACATTTTTCACTTTATAAATGAATTTAAACACTATGGCACTACTTTAACTAAAAGGAAAAACTAAAAGGCTAATACAACTTGTTGTATTATTAATGAATATGATTAGTGTCACGCCCTGACCTTAGTATTCTTTGTTTTCTTTATTGTTTTGGTTAGGTCAGGGTGGGACATGGGTGATGCATGTGTTTTTGTTCCTGTCTAGGGGTTTTGTATGTCTATGTGTTAGTTGCCTGTGTCTGCACTCATCATATATAGCTTCACATTCGTTTTGTTGTTTTGTAAGTTTGTTTAAGTGTTCCTCGTCTTCCTTAAAGAAGATGTATTCAAATTACGCTGCGCCTTGGTCTCCTCCATTCAACGAATGTGACAATTTGTTTGTTTAGGATTCCTGGAAATGTAAATAGTTTGTCTGTATGATTGTTTGCATGTGACTATCCCTCTTTTGTTTGTTGATATTTGTTAATAAAACAATAAAACAATATATAATATCTTTTTAAACACGGTCGTCTCGCGTCGAACTGCACATGTGCAAGCTGTCAAATCAAAGGCACTCCCTTCAATATGAAGTCGATTTTGACTAAAATTAAAACGTGTCACTTTGCCACCTTCACAAGGTTTGCGTAATAACAAGTTCAACTACTTAAAGCTACAATATGTATTTTTTTGGCAACCGGATCAAATTGACATAGAATTTAGTGTTATAGATCTGTCATTCTCAACTAAAGGAAGTTTAAGAAAAAGTACATATGTTCTATGTGCGCTGTTTCTATGCTTCCCGGTCTTAAGTTTCATTTTTGAGTCTTTTACTTTCGGTTTTGTACACAAGCTTCAAACAGCTGAAAATACCATATTGTTGGTTGTGGAAAAGATATTAGATGGTACAATGATTCTCCACACTATAATTGCTTATAGACTGCTAGTCTAGGTAAGAAAATACAAAGATTAAGGCATCGTAATAATTCCATGCAGAAGCATTTGAAAAGAAAAATTCATGGGATCAGCGCCATTGCTAACTACCAACACTGTGTCACGTTCTGACCATAGTTCTTTTGTGTTTTCTTTGTTTTAGTGTTGGTCAGGACGTGAGCTGGGTGGGCATTCTATGTTGTATGTCTAGTTTGTCTATTTATTTTTTGCCCTGATATGGTTCTCAATCAGAGGCAGGTGTTAGTCATTGTCTCTGATTGGGAACCATATTTAGGTAGCCTGTTTTATGTTGGGTTTTGTGGGTGGTTGTCTTCTGTCTTTGAGTTTATGCACCAGATAGGACTGTTTCGTTTTTTTCACATTTGTTGTTTTGTATTTTGTAGTGTTCACTTTTATTGTCCTTATTAACCATGTTGAACACCAACCACGCTGCATTTTGGTCCTCCTCTCCTTCAACGGAAGAAAACCGTTACACACTGGTTCCATGAATTGCAAAGAGTTATGGTAAATTAGAGCACTGTTGTCTTAACCTTGAAATCTTCAACCTATATGTTGGCTAGATGGTTGTAGTATTTTTTCTTGCATTAGCATAAAGTGCTTATTTTTTCACCAGCCTTATGATATGCTTCAGACCGGTTGCCTTCTGCCTAGGCACCGAAGCTACACTGCTTGAGTTGGTCCCATGGTTGATTCAGAACGGTACAACTTTCGCATTATTGTGACGTTATCCTTCCCATCTTCAACCTAGGAGCAAAGCAGGAAGCAGGACGCGTACCCATCAGTATGTGCTGTGATTTGTTGATTAAACTCAACTGACATTCCAATGTATGAGCCACATCAGTTAAAATCATTAGAATAAAAATGTTACATTACCATGGAAATTATTGCATCACAACAGAAGGCAGCCATTGCGAGAGAACCCATGAGTTTCCCAGTCAAATTGCCAGGGTTAGTGGTTCCAAGCCTGTTTTATTCATTCCACAGTATTTCTGTGTGTGCTGCTGCTGCAGCGAGAAAGGTTTTGCCAAGGCAACCGAAGACTTGTTTGCTACAACACCTTGCTTGTTTCAGCAAAGAACAATGAAGTTTCATGATGTTAAGAGTCCATGTTACTGCAGAAACGGACTCAACCACAAGAATGCCCAGCCGTCCCATCTTCAGTCAGTTGTTTGTTCCACAACATGGTTATGACAATTAACCGTTGATTACAAGGTTATACAGTAATTATGCCAGCCCTAGTTGCAGCTTAGCATTGTGAATGCACATTACCCCACCACCGCAGAAAATAAAGCAAAATTCACACTTCCCACTTGGTTATGAACGCAGCATAAGAGTCTGCCTGTTATGCTGCATTTGTAACCAAGTGGAAAGTGGGAATTTACCACCATAGGGTTAGATATAGGAATCTTGATGCATTAAACCCGTTTTTGGCATGGACATTGCCAATGAGTGCTTAGAAAAGTAATGACACGTGATAATAAAAGTGATAATAAATACAAAATGAGTAACAACAACTTGGCTATATACACGGGGTATCAGTACCGGGTCGAGCGCTCACAGATGCCATAATGGGACATATATAGATATAGAGTCCTCTATCTAACATTTTGGTGGTAAATTCCCACTTCCTGCTTGGTTACAAACGAAGCATTAACCCATCGGTTTCTAAACACCACGAGTCACCGCGGGTTTCCAAACACAGCGAATAAACAGCTATTCTTGCATCTGTGTAGGAACAGTATATGATAGTTATGATAGCCTATGTCTGGGTCATTTGTGAATATGATTATAGATGTCCTGTATATACTGTATTAAGATGGGATGTATACAGGCTATAGTAGACATGTCTTTACCCCTCTGTAGAATTCCAGTGCAGGCTGTAGGAGGTGGGGATCTGTGGGTTCTGTCCTGGATCCCAGAAACAGTGGATATCTGCCTGTCGTCCCTCCGTATAGGGGATATGACACTGGGGAGCGGAGGGAGGAGATGGAGGGCCTGCAGAGAGTGAGGGAGACAATGAGGAGGGAGGTAGAAGTGAATTTCAAGTGATAGAGAAAAAGAGACAGGCAAAAAGAGACAAATCCAATCTAAGTTTATTTGTCATGTACACAGATGTTATCACAGATGCAGCAAAATTCTTAAGTTTCTATCTCCAACAATGCAACAATATCTAGCAGTACAATAATAATACACACATAATCCAAAAGCAAAAAAATTGAGAGATATCAGAATGAGCAATGTCAGAGTCCGGAGTATAAATAATATATATGTCACGCCCTGGTCTAAGTATTTTGTGTTTTTCTTCATGTATTGGGTCAGGCCAGGGTGTGGCATGGAGTTTTTGTATTGTGGTGTGTTTTGTCTTGGGGTTTTGGTGTGTATGTATTTGGGATTGTAGCTAGTGGGGTTATCTAGCAAAGTCTATGGCTGTCTGGAGTGGTTCTCAATCAGAGGCAGGTGCTTATCGTTGTCTCTGATTGGGAACCATATTTAGGCAGCCATATTCTTTGAGTTTGTCGTGGGTGATTGTCCTTAGTGTCTTTGTTCCTGTCGCTGTATTTAGTTGACAAGTATAGGCTGTTTCGGTTTTCATTACATTTATTGTTTTGTAGTGTTTTGTGTTTATTTGTATTTATGTTAGTTTTTTCATTAAACATGGATCGCAATCTACATTTATTTATTATTTATTTACCTTTATTTAACCAGGTAGGCAAGTTGAGAACAAGTTCTCATTTACAATTGCGACCTGGCCAAGATAAAGCAAAGCAGTTCGACAGATAAAACGACACAGAGTTACACATGAAGTAAAAACAAACATACAGTCAATAATGCAGTATAAACAAGTCTATATACAATGTGAGCAAATGAGGTGAGAAGGGAGGTAAAGGCAAAAAAGGCCATGATGGCAAAGTAAATACAATATAGCAAGTAAAATACTGGAATGGTAGTTTTGCAATGGAAGAATGTGCAAAGTAGAAATAAAAATAATGGGGTGCAAAGGAGCAAAATAAATAAATAAATTAAAATTAAATACAGTTGGGAAAGAGGTAGTTGTTTGGGCTAAATTATAGGTGGGCTATGTACAGGTGCAGTAATCTGTGAGCTGCTCTGACAGTTGGTGCTTAAAGCTAGTGAGGGAGATAAGTGTTTCCAGTTTCAGAGATTTTTGTAGTTCGTTCCAGTCATTGGCAGCAGAGAACTGGAAGGAGAGGCGGCCAAAGAAAGAATTGGTTTTGGGGGTGACTAGAGAGATATACCTGCTGGAGCGTGTGCTACAGGTGGGAGATGCTATGGTGACCAGCGAGCTGAGATAAGGGGGGACTTTACCTAGCAGGGTCTTGTAGATGACATGGAGCCAGTGGGTTTGGCGACGAGTATGAAGCGAGGGCCAGCCAACGAGAGCGTACAGGTCGCAATGGTGGGTAGTATATGGGGCTTTGGTGATAAAACGGATTGCACTGTGATAGACTGCATCCAATTTGTTGAGTAGGGTATTGGAGGCTATTTTGTAAATGACATCGCCAAAGTCGAGGATTGGTAGGATGGTCAGTTTTACAAGGGTATGTTTGGCAGCATGAGTGAAGGATGCTTTGTTGCGAAATAGGAAGCCAATTCTAGATTTAACTTTGGATTGGAGATGTTTGATATGGGTCTGGAAGGAGAGTTTACAGTCTAACCAGACACCTAAGTATTTGTAGTTGTCCACGTATTCTAAGTCAGAGCCGTCCAGAGTAGTGATGTTGGACAGGCGGGTAGGTGCAGGTAGCGATCGGTTGAAGAGCATGCATTTAGTTTTACTTGTATTTAAGAGCAATTGGAGGCCACGGAAGGAGAGTTGTATGGCATTGAAGCTTGCCTGGAGGGTTGTTAACACAGTGTCCAAAGAAGGGCCGGAAGTATACAGAATGGTGTCGTCTGCGTAGAGGTGGATCAGGGACTCACCAGCAGCAAGAGCGACCTCATTGATGTATACAGAGAAGAGAGTCGGTCCAAGAATTGAACCCTGTGGCACCCCCATAGAGACTGCCAGAGGTCCGGACAGCAGACCCTCCGATTTGACACACTGAACTCTATCAGAGAAGTAGTTGGTGAACCAGGCGAGGCAATCATTTGAGAAACCAAGGCTGTCGAGTCTGCCGATGAGGATATGGTGATTGACAGAGTCGAAAGCCTTGGCCAGATCAATGAATACGGCTGCACAGTAATGTTTCTTATCGATGGCGGTTAAGATATCGTTTAGGACCTTGAGCGTGGCTGAGGTGCACCCATGACCAGCTCTGAAACCGGATTGCATAGCAGAGAAGGTATGGTGAGATTCGAAATGGTCGGTAATCTGTTTGTTGACTTGGCTTTCGAAGACCTTAGAAAGGCACGGTAGGATAGATATAGGTCTGTAGCAGTTTGGGTCAAGAGTGTCCCCCCCTTTGAAGAGGGGGATGACCGCAGCTGCAGTTTGGTCCGACTCTCCTTCACCACACCTAGAAAGCCGTTACAATATATATGAATATGATGGTGTGAGTAGACAGTATGTACAGTATGTAAATAGAAAAGGTCTGTACAGCAGTAGTTTTGTATTTTTTTTATTTCACCTTTATTTAACCAGGTAGGCCAGTTGAGAACAAGTTCTCATTTACAACTGCGACCTGGCCAAGATAAAACAAAGCAGTGCGACACAAACAACAACACAGAGTTATACATGGAATAAACAAACATACAGTCAATAACACAATAGAGAAAAAAGTCTATATACAGTGTGTGCACATGAGGTAAGATTAGGGAGATAAGGCAATAAATAGGCCATAGTGGTGAAATAATTACAATTTAGCAATTAAACACTGTAGTGATAGATGTGCAGAATATGAATGTGCAAGTAGAGATACTGGGGTGCAAAGGAGCAAAAAATGTATAACAGTATGGGGATGAGGTAGTTAGGTAGGATGGGCTATTTACAGATGGGCTATGTACAGGTGCAGTGATCTGTGAGCTGCTCTGACAGCTGCTGCTTAAAGTTAGTGAGGGAGATATATGCCATTCAGTGATTTTTGCAATTCATTCCAGTCATTGTCAGCAGAGAACTGGAAGGAATAGTTATATAGGATGAGCCATGACTAGAATACAGTATATAAATATAAAGTGGGTAAAACATTATTACAGTGGCCTCCCGAGTGTCGCAGCGGTCTAAGGCACTGCCGTGCTTGAGGCGTCATTACAGAACCAGGTTCGATCCCGTGCTGTGTCGCAGCTGGCCGCGACGGTGAACAATTGTTCCAGCGTCGTCCGGGTTAGGGGAGGGTTTGGCCGGCTGGGATGCCATTGTCCAATCGCGCTCTAGAGACTCCTGTGGTGGGCCGGGCGCATGCACGCTGACACGGTCGCCTGTTGTACTGTGTTTCCTCTGACACATTGGTGAGGCTGGCTTCCAGGATAATAGAGCAGTGTGTCAAGAAGCAGTGTGGCTTGGCAGGTTTGTGTTTCAGAGGACGCATGGCTCTCGACCTTCGCCTCTCCCGAGTCCGTACGGACGTTGCAGCGATGGGACAAGACTGTAACTACCAACTGGGGAGAAAAAGGGGTAAAACATTTTTTATAATAATAACATTATTAAAGTGGCCAGTGTTCAATGACTCTATGTACATAGGGCAGCAGTTTCTAAGGTGCAGGGTAGAGTACCGGGTGGTAGCCGGCTAGTGACAGTGTCTAAGGTTCAGGGCAGGGAACTGGGAGGAGGCCGGCTAGTGATGACTGTTTAACAGTTCGAGATGGCCTGGAGAAGCTGTTTATCAGTCTCTCGGTCCAGGCTTTGATGTGCCTGTAATGTCTCCGCCTTCTAAATGGTAGAGAGGTGAACAGGCCATGGTTCGGTGACTGAGGTCCTTGACGAGCTTCTTAGCCTTCCTGTGACACCGGTGCTCTAGATGTCCTGGAGGGCATGATGTGTTGATGTGATGTGTTGGGCTAACTGCACCACCCTCTGGAGAGCCTTGCGGTTGAGGGTGGTGCAGTTGCCGTACCAGGCGGTGATACAGAACACTTAGGTGGTGCATCTGCAGACGTTGTGAGGGTCTTAGGGGCCAAGATTAATTTCTTCAGCCTCCTGAGGTTGAAGAGGTGTTGTTGACCATTTCAGGTCCTAAATTATTTGCACGCTGGGGAACTTGAAGCTTTTGATCCTCTCCACTGCAGCCCTGTCAATGTGGATGGGGGCGTGCTCTCTCCGCTATTCTTCGTTTTGTTGACGTTGAGGGAGAGGTTATTTTCCTGGCACCACTCCACCAGGGCCCTCACCTCCTCCCTGTAGGCTGTCTCGTCGTTGTTGGTAATCCGGCCTACCACTGTTGTGTTGTCTGCAAACTTGATGATTGAATTGGAGACATGCGTGGCGGTTTCACATAAACAGATAGTGAGAGAGAAAGAGAGAAATAAAATCCAGATGACATTCACCTTTAAAGGAACTGTAACAGTTTAGCGTTCCTTCTGTTGTTATTGGCATCCTCTTTACCCTAGACCCCCCCCCCCCTCACACACACACAACGTTGAAACCACAAGCACACAATGAGAGCATTTCAAGGAACATGAAGCCCAAACAGGAAATGATAACAAGACAGAGATCTTGCGATGTGGTGACACCCTTCCTCTCTCAGAGTTCCTCTCCTCTTCTAGTATCAGTATGAAACATAAAATCATAACGACACACCAAGGGTTGTGTTCATTAGGCAGCAAACAGACGAAAAACGTCTGAAACAGGGAGGAACTACCTGAACTTGTCCAATAAGAAACACTCATAAGCGTTTTCCATTTCAAAATGTTCCAAATGTAAAAAATGTACCATTGCCTACTATAATGAACACAACACAAGGTCCATAGCATATGTGATATGACTAACAGGGTGGTGATTAGGAACCATTTACCTCTTGGTTCCCTACGCATTAATTAAGACTGATACTGATATGATCTCTATGGAAGGTTGTGTTGAATAAAATGAAGGAAATGGGGATGCATAAAGTCTAGCAGATGTTATAGCGGGTGCAGAGAAATGCTTGTGTTACATTGCATGTCAGAGCAAAAACCAAGCCATGAGGTTAAGGAATTGTCCTTAGAGCTCCGATTGTGTCGTAGCACAGATCTGGGGAAGGGTACCAACACATTTCTGCAGCATTGAAGGTCCCCAAGAACACAGTGGCCTCCATCATTCTTAAAATGGAAGAATTTTGGAACCACCAAGACAATTCCTAGAGCTGGCAGCCCGGCCAAACTGAGCAATCAGGGGAGAAGGGCCTTGGTCAGGGAGGTGACCAAGAACCCAATGGTTACTCTGACAGAGCTCCAGAGTTCCTCTGTGAAGATGGGAGAAACTTCCAGGAGGACAACCGTCTCTGCAGCACTCCACCAATCAGGCCTTTATGGTAGAGTGGCCAGACGGAAGTCACTCCTCAGTAAAAGGCACATGACAGCTCTCTTGGAGTTTGCCAAAAGGCACCTAAAGGACTCTCAGACCATGAGAAACAGGATTCTCCGATCTGATGAAACTAAGATTTAATTATTTGGCCTGCATGCCAAGCGTCTGGAGGAAACCTGGCACCATCCCTACTGTGAAGCATGGTGGTGCCAGCATCATGCTGTCGAGATGTTTTTCAGCGGCAGGGACTGGAAGACTAGTCAGGTTCGAGGGAAAGATGAATGGAGCAAAGTACAGAAATATCCTTGATGAAAAACCTGCTCCAGAGCACTCGTGACCTCAAACTGGGGCAAAGGTTCACCTTCCAACAGGACAACAACCCTAAGCACACAGCCAAGACAACGCAGGAGTCACTTCGGAACAAGTCTATGAATGTCCTTGAGTGGCCCAGCCAGAGCCCGGACTTGAACCCGATCGAACATCTCTGGAGAGACCTGAAAATAGCTGTGCAGCAACGCTCCCCATCCAACCTGACAGAGCTTGAGAGGATCTGCAGAGAAGAATGGGAGAAGCTCCCCAAATACAGGTGTGCCACGCTTGTAGCGTCATACCCAAGAATACCCAAGTCAAGGCTCTAATCACTTTCAAAGGTCCTTCAACAAAGTACTGAGTAAAGGGTCTGAATACTTATGTAAATGTTATATTTCAGTTCTGATATTTTTATGGGGTATTGTGTGTAGATTAATGAGGGAAAAAACGAATTGAATACATTTTAGAATAAGGCTGTAACTTAACAAAAATGTAGAAAATGTCAAGGGGTCTGAATACTTTCCAAATGCACTGTAAATACACAGTATGTTTAAACAGTATAACAAAAATGCAATGTACAGTAGCAGATATATTAAAATGAGATATGTGAAGAATACAGTACATGAATACACAGTGTGAAAAACAGTATAAAAGATACGGTCCAGTGTTTAATAAGAAGAATGAACTAATAACATAGACAGACAATCAGATCAAACATATAGATCAGCATTACGGTTTAGTCCATCTGAATTATTTGAAGAAACCCCAGAGCTGATCAGTGAATGGTGGATCTGAGGGTGTGTCAAATAGAGATTACAAATAGTCACAAGGAGAATTTCCTGGTCACATGACTTTACCAGGAAAAAGATCTGGGATCAGTCCAGTGTGAAGGACTCACCTGGTTGAGGTAAGCAGGTGTGTAGTAGGAGCAGCAGGATCAGCAGGAGGCATGGGACTCTGGGCCATGCCATTACTCACACCACTATGCCATCAGCACCTATGGAAAACACACACACACCAAATGAGTGGTGAATGGCAGGTGTATGAATGTTTCAGAATTCCCACACACACAGATGCGGACACACACGCACAGACAAAACTTTTACACACACACACACACACACACACACACACACACACACACACACACACACACACACACACACACACACACACACACACACACACACACACACACACACACACACACACACACACACATCCTTAAAGGTCCAATGCAGCCAGATTTAATATCAAAATCAAATAATTTCTGGGTAACAAATAAAAAGTACCTTACTATGATTGTTTTCAATTAAAATGTGATCAACAACAGCAGCATGGCTTCTTAGCAAAAAGCGATTTACAAAGCAAGAATTTTGCTAGGACTGTCTGGGAGTGATCTGAGTAGGGAATGGAAAATTGGCAGAGAGGTTTGAAACTCTCTGTCTTATTGGTCTATTAACTCATTTAACACCAGGTGATGTCACCAGGCAGGCCAAATCTCCATCCCACCAAAACAGCTCCTACACTAAAATGGCATTATCATAATTTTCCCAATTTCACAGTATTATTCCAACCTCATAGTGTGGAAATATATTTAAATATATTTACAACCCAGGAGCATAACTGCACTGGGCCTTTAGTCCTTAATTGAAATAATAACAAAGTGGTCAACAGCCTCTGTTTTGGTAAAAAGATGAAGGATGGGCCTGGAGAAATGTAACCACTCTCAAATTCATAGACAGGCCTATGGATGCAAGGACTGACCATGCATGATATCAACATTACAGTTTTAACCATGCTTTGAGGCTAGACAGGGTTTGTTTACATTTACATTGTTTACAAACATTGGAGTAAAACAAGACTGATCTTTGGTGATAGGTGTTGTTCACACAGTAACGTGCAAACCTTTTCAGTGTTACAGCCAATGATTTATATATACACTAGATGACTGCTAGGGGGCGATGTGTTGAAGCCAATGTGCCTCCAGCTTGGCACTTCCTCCCTTACTGTTGTAAAAAATACTTTGGAAGCCATAAAAATGTATGTATTAATGTCAACGTTCGTTTTTGCCACATGTATTCTATTATAGACTCCTTAGCTGACAAGGGAAAAATCTGTTGTTCTGCCCCTAAACAAGGCAGTTAACCTACTGTTCCCCGGTAGGCCGTCATTGAAAATAAGAATTTGTTGTTAACTGACTTGCCTAGTAAAATAATACATACTTTAAAATTATATTATGTGTGCTTAACATAAACATTTGAAATATATACAAATGTTTTCCTTAAAGTACAATTTTTAGATTACTAATGTTACTGACCCACTACAACAACAAAAATGACACAAATACATGTAATTTCGTCCTTGAAACATTTAATGGAAATACTGTAGAATTTCATTCATTCCTATAGATTGATGTTCCTACCATTGAGTGGCTTCACTCAGTGGCCAATACGTAACAATCAGCAATCCAGGGTTTATATACATCATTGGTTACATATCTGTCACTGTCTTCGCCACTGACATATCTGCCACTCTGTGTATTGTGTAGCCTACATACATGTTTTTAAGCCAAAAGCACAGGATGATAAAAGCATCTGGTTTCTATTAACCATTGTTGTCATGTTATGATGCAAATGAGCTTACCATAGCCATAAGTATAGAGATGAGAGTGAACATTCAAAGTCTTGTATCATTTCAAGTCTAAAAACGTTATACTGCTAGGCCTAGTGATCAATATGATTTCCGCAACTGTAAGTTATGTTGAAAAATAAGTGGTTCGAAAAATAAGAGCTATTACCTCGTCGTCAAGAAAGACTTCAAAATAACGGAACTTCCATCTTTCGCCAGCATTCTATTGTACATTGAATAAATGTTTGCGATGTTTACGTGCGCAGAAGTTTGGGAGATTTTCGCTGCACACTGGCTATATTTCATTCCAAAACGATGCTTCCTCCCTTGCCTCCTCGCTCACTCCCTTTCACGGAAATGATTAGGCTGAATAGGTGAAAGCAATATGGCAGAAACTAGATTGGATGTGTGTGTAGACCTAACTATTTCTCACACATCCAACTTGTCTATGATCCTCAAAGCGGAGTGTAATGAGCTGCGAAGGGGTATGGACACATCTCTAAAAAGCTCTGAGATCTGTCTATGACCCGCCTACTATGACCCGCCTACTATGACCCGCCTAAATTGACTTTGAAAGCGATCCTCTATTGCATTAATTTTAACCCTACATTATAATGGTGTTTTCACATATAGTCAGTCCTCTTTAAAATAACTGATTTCAGTCCTCTTTAAAGTGAACTCTGTTTTCACACTGCGCTTTCCTTTGAATGAGAAACTCTTTTGTCAGTTCACTTCACTTCACCTATTTTGTGGCCGAATCCGTTCTGCATTCACATTTCTATGTTTAGAAGGGAACCAATATCTTTTTCCAACATTCACTTAATGCACTGTGGGTTTTTCAAAGTGCAGGTGGAGCCATTCAATCAGGTGTTATCAGACAGCTAGATATACCTTATATCTACTTACATTTTGGAAGCTAATAGATTGCATTTACTGAAAAGATGAGAGATAGTAATTGTAATCAGAATATAATTTTAACATGTAAATAGTATTGGTAACATAATAAATAGTAGAAGAATAACAACAGATTAAATGATGCTGTAATTTATGTTGGCCACTGCAACTTCCAGATTGTATCCGTTCTGTTCAGTTCCCTTATGGGCTCTTTTGAGGGGTCAAGTGTGTTTTATTCCTGTGGGATTGTACTCCATTTGAATGAGTCATTTTATTCAAAACGCAATATTTTTGTGCAGTAGAATTAAAAGTTCCTTTACACATGTCATAGGCCAACTCCCATTATGTCCTATGGCCCTATGTTTTCCTATGTCATGATTCTGGCATTGGCCGTATCTGTGGCTGGTGGGAAAACATACCAAGAGTCAGAATGTTATGCAAATCAAATTTTTATTAAAACCTTTATAACAGGTTCATAATCCAAAATTAAACAGATTTGACAGATTTAAAAATTAAAAATAAGGGCCATGTGAACGACGACAGTGAGACAAAAAGTAGGAAGGATCCAAAAACAGCAATGGAGAAAGTGGTCTGGAAACCACATTTCATCACAGGTAGCCACATTCCACAAGGTATAGAGACAGGAAGATATCGGTATTCAGTCCCAGTCGGTAATGACATAATAATAAGGAATTCCCCTAGACCACGCCCATAAATTGGGGAAAACCCGCTGAAATTCCGACCAATGGTTCGCAATGGTCCCACGTTGGGAAATAGAGCCTGGGAGAAGAGCCCTGTGGCTTCAGGCTATTCTGTGTGGGAAATGTGGGGACGCGGTGTCCAAGAAGGCTATACGTAGGTATGTGTGTGGAAAACATTTCATCACGGTTAACACATGTAACTTGTTTAGCTCATACTGTCCGTTTGTAATTCCACTAGCTGGATAGTCAGATTGTTTGTGTTATTGGTCTTGGCTAGCTTAATGTTCCGGTCAGTAGCTAGCTGTCACTCAAGTTGCTGCTAGCATTGTCATGGAAAAGGGAATAATAAGGGAAGCCCTACAATATTACGTTTTTCTAAGTTTTCTAGAACGCTAGGGAGAGGCAATATTGAAAAGTAATCTTTAGACATGTTGTACTTTTCGTAAATGGAGTTTTGTAATTGACTAAAACAAGCAGACAATAAGAAAATTGCGTTTGAAAAAGATAACGTTTTTGCTGTGAGCCAATGAGGAAACCTAGGTAAGCACAGGTTGTTTTACAGGCAGGTAGGGTCATGAGGTTCAATCTAATACCGACTGGGTCAATATGAAGAATAAGGTTATATTCTCCCTGCACAGTTAACATGATACTTTAACTCGGAAACACTCTGGAGAGCAGTTAGAAAAACCGAGAGAGAGAGATATGAGAAAATACCAGGTATGTGTAGGGCTATGTGTGTGCATGGGAGGAGAGATAATGGGGTGGATTCTCAGCAAAGGGAGCTGATGTCTCCCTTGCTGCAGCCCCACTTGCAGCAGGCATTGGACAGGCCCACCACCACATCACGGCCCTTACGGTCTGACATACGGAGAGCCTCCAGTATCTCCTCTGAGATGAGGGAGCGGGCTGGCCTGCTGATGAACACCCCACCCTCCTGGACATGCTGGAAGGGACCCTCTGGGACCTGTGAGTCTGAGTTCCAGCCTTCAGACGAGTCCTCGTCATGGGAGCTGAAAGGGTCCTGAGGGAAGTCTCCTGAAATGCAGTTTATAGTAGGAGTGTTGAAATGTGATATTGACTCTCAGTGCTGCTCAATTTATACATTCAAAAGTCAAAGATTACTGTGTTTCTATTTCAAATAAAATGTTATGTGTAACGTGCCAAA
This sequence comes from Oncorhynchus kisutch, assembly GCF_002021735.2. Classification (NCBI taxonomy): domain Eukaryota; kingdom Metazoa; phylum Chordata; class Actinopteri; order Salmoniformes; family Salmonidae; genus Oncorhynchus; species Oncorhynchus kisutch. The sequence continues at coordinate 30,794 of NW_022263645.1, forward strand.
TACAAGTAAAAAATAGATAAGTAAAAAAAAAAAAAAAAAAGTAACAAGTAATTAAAGAGCAGCAGTAAAATAACCCTAGCGAGGCTATATACAGGGGGTACCGGTACAGAGTCAATGTGAGTAGCAGTAGCGTAAAAAGGGGGGGCAATGCAAACAGTCTGGGTAGCCCTTTGATTAGCTGTTCAGGAGGCTTATGGCTTGGGGGTAGAAGCTGTTTAGAAGCCTTTTGGACCTAGACTTGGTGCTCCGGTACCGACTGACACTCAGTAGCAGAGAGAACAGTCTATGACTAGGGTGGCTGGAGTCCTTGACAATTTTTTGAGCCTTCCTCTGACACCGCCTGGTATAGAGGTCCCGGATGGCAGGAAGTTTGACCCCAGTGATGTACTGTGTCGTACACACTACCCTCTGCAGTGCCTTGTGGTCAGAGGCCAAGCAGTTGCCATACCAGGCAGTGATGCAACCAGTAGGATGCTCTCGATGGGGCAGCTGTATAGCACTTTTTGAGGATCTGAGGACCCATGTCAAATACTTTCAGTCTCCTGAGAGGGAGACTACTGTCTTGATGTGTTTGGACCAATGCACAATACATTTAAATGAAAAAAATGTAATCGACTGTGCGGATATAATACATTCCAATGGACAAAGCCAGTGGTACAAAAAAAGCCAACATAGTCCTTTCCCTTTACTCAACAAACCATAAATCACTGATAAATTGAATCAGGTGCATTACTGCTTGGCTAGAATCAAAATGTGCACAATTTAGAAACACAATGACCCAATAAAAGGCTTGTCCAGCTGGCATGCCTCACCTGCACTCCCAAGTGACCGTCTCCAGCGAGATCCTCCACAGGTGAAGATGACCGCCCGGATGAACTCCCGGCCACATAGCTTCACTCCATACGTGGGGCGCTCCATCCCCTGCACCCCAGCCACTAACAGACACACAGCTAATACCAGTGGTTTCCACATCATGTCCCAGGAGGTAAATGAACGAGTGAGCCAAAAAGGAGGAGAGAGAATAGATTCTTCAATGGTAGACTGGGCTGTTTGGAGCAGGTGTTTTTCTCTGTCTCTCTGTGGTCGCGAGTGTTGTGTGACTTCCCCAGTGACCTGGTATTGGTTTATAAAGGGGTCCTCAGCCATACGAGGTAGACATGGAACTTGCACATGCACACCCTCCCAACCAGGACAGTCATAGATAGGAGAGAGAGATAGACCCAGAGACCTTTATGGAGACAAAGCACTGACCAAAGGTGGCATAATTAGCCAATACTACTCAAACGCGACGATGATGTCAGAGTAGTTTGTAATCTGATTACAGGAAAAACGAATTTTCTGGATGTCAAACCCACGTTTCATTTGAATCCTCACCTATACCTTTTTTGTGGTCATCACCCACCTCAAACTCACTTGATCACCAGACATTTCTGCTCATGCAAAGCAAGTGTTAATGTGCAAAGCCACGGTGTAGTGGGAACACTCCCTAACACATGTTACATACAAATCCCATCCGGAGACCAGGATTCAATACCTGTGTCCACCCTTCCCACTGTTTCTCCCTCTTGTTTATTTCCTCACTATCTGAATAAAGTGTCAAAACACGTTAAAAATACATTTAAACTTGATCAAATCTTCTACAGTGTAATGGATTTCTTCATCTGAACGAGAGGCGGACCAAAGCGCAGCGTGGTTGTTTTGATTCATGTTTTAATAAATCCCTTCACATGAACAAACTAACAAAAACAAGAAATGTGAAAACTCAAAACAGCCCTATCTGGTGCAAAACACAGAGACAGGAACAATCACCCACAAACACACAGTGAAACCCAGGCTACCTAAGTATGATTCTCAATCAGAGACAACTAATGACACCTGCCTCTGATTGAGAACCATACTAGGCCTAAACATAATAATACCCAAATTATAGAAAAACAAACATAGACTGCCCACCCAACTCACGCCCTGACCATACTAAATAATGATAAAACAAAGGAAATAAAGGTCAGAACGTGACATACAGAGGTACAGTAGGAATGTTGGGTATGATGACACAGTTCAGAAGTGTGATGCCACCGTGTCAAAATGTCGGTATCAAGAACATGTTTTCTCAAACACAAATACCCAGTTTAGTACATACAGTATACTACTAATGTACATGTGTGCTACATTTCAGTAGTGGAAGATCCAGCCTACCGACGGAGAAGGAGCTGTGACTGTGGATGACGACGAGGTGCCTGTTGAGCTGTTCCATGGCCTGTCTGTCAGATGTCTCTACATCTATGCTCCCTCCTCTCAAGATACTACCTTTCTGAACTGCCTATCATCTAAAGTTGACCATCGCCAACATACTGACAGATCCCTACCTTTGTTTTGTTAAATAGTTTCTGGTTACATTTTGTTTTCAAAGTGACTTTGAGATTCTGCTTGTAATGAAAAGCACTAAATAAAATACATATTTTTATTATTATATAGAACTTACTTTCAAGTAAAACTTAAACTCTTCTCCTATACCACTTCACACCTTTTCAGTGCTGACTCTGTAACCCCAGCTCTGATTATTCTCCCATGACTTGCTTCTCCCCTCATATTTCTCCATCTCTCTCTCTCTGAAAAAAGAGGGATGAAGTCACAGGTGGGGGGTTCACACATCAAGGAGTAGGGGGTGCGTGCGACGGAATGAGGCAAAGCGGGTGACATTTTCAAAGGCAGATAACATGGAAGTCATCATCTGAGTCAAACAAAGGCTGGGACCCTATCTGTGTCAACGCATAGGTAAAGGTCTCCCGTTTCAGAATTGACAATGGATTTGTGAATTTGTAATTAATAGGTTGATAACAATGCGAACAACATGGTATTTCAGGGGGACGTTGGAGACTCATTTGCACATTGTCTAGTGGTGAGTGACCAGGTGAGCAGGTTAAGAGAGCGACATTGATGGCGACTGAATGTGTTGCTTTTTGAATCATTTGTTTGTTGCCAGTATGTAGACTGTCTGTATACGTGTGTGTGTGTATCGCGGTTTTGTCTCACCAGGGGTGATGGTCAGATTCGTGTTACAACGAGGAATGAGCGTTACACCGAGGCCTGTGCTGGATTGATTTGAAGGTGGAGGGTCCGTCATGGCCTAGGGCGGTTTGTCACAGCATCATCGACTGAGCTTGTTGTCATTGCAATCTCAACGCTGTGCGTTACGGGGAAGACATCCTCCTCCCTCATGTGGTACTCTTCCTGCAGGCTCATCCTGACATGACCCTCCAGCATGACAATGCCACCAGCCATACTGATCGTTCTGTGCGTGATTTCCTGCAAGACAGGAATGTCAGTGTTCTGCCATGGCCAGCGAAGAGCCTGGATCTCAATCCCATTGAGCACGTCTGGGACCTGTTGGATCGGAGGGCTAGGGCCATTCCCCCCAGAAATGTCTGGGAACTTGCAGGTGTCTTGGTTGAAGAGTGGGGTAACATCTCACAGCATGAACTGGCAAATCTGATGCAGTCCATGAGGAGGAAATGCACTGCAGTACTTAATGCAGCTGGTGGCCACACCAGATACTGACTTACTTTTGTTCAGGGACACATATTCCATTTTTGTTAGTCACATGTCTGTGGAACTTGTTCAGTTTATGTCTTAGTTGTTGAATCTTGTTATGTCCATACAAATATTTACACATGTTAAGTTTGCTGAAAATAAATGCAGTTGACAGTGAGAGGACGTTTCTTTTTTTGCTGAGTTTATGTTTGTGTGTGTGCAGGACATAACTACTGCAAAACAACCAACAAAAATTGGTCACAGTTCTTGCAGCTATGTCGGTCGCTGGGTCTGTACTTAGTCACTGGTAAGCTTTTAGGTGACTCCTATGGTTAGTACACCTACAGTTCATCCCTTGGCAGTGGTACTGTAGATTGCTTTATCACTGATCCCAACCGAGTCTCTCAGAGCATTCACAGTCAGCCCACTGACACACCTACACCTGTATCAGATCACAGCAAAATCCCAGTCTATTTGAAAAGCTCAATATTCAACCATGAGGCATCAAAGCCAAAGGGACTGCATAATACTAAGACATGCTATCGATGGAAGGAAAGTAGTGTAGAAACCAACCCCCCAAAATTGGTCAACAACAAATTCAATCCCTTTTAGAAAACGTTTCACTGAATTAGTTAAACTTGTTATTACAAAGCCTAAAGTATATTTGACCTTTCAGCTGCCTTATCAAATCTAAAAATGTCAAGCAGACGACCTAAGAAAATTAACAACAATGACAAATGGTTTGATGAAGAATGCAAAAACCTAAGAAAGAAATTAAAAAACCTATCCAACCAAAAACATAGACCCATGTATTTCACTGTTTCCCAAGCCAATAAATCCCTTTACATTAAATGTGTGAGAGCAGAAGAGAGAGAACAGAATCCATGTTAAACTACTCATTTTCATTCAGTGTTCATATACAGCGTTGTTGTTTTAGACAACTAAATTCACTGATCACTCATCTGCAATATAATAGTTATGTCACTTTCACTTAACCTTATTGCTCTAAAAGAGCTTGCTACACTAGGTCTAGGCCTACACAATAATAAGGTTGCATGCTTTCAGACCAGGTGACATTGAGGTCGCATTGTCTAACTTAATGTAACATTTTATTTCAAATCAAACTGAGATACAGTGTTACTACCAAATCACTAGTTGATTGACATTAAAATAATCCAATTTCTATCCCGGATTTGGGATCCGCCTCTGTTGTTTAATTTCAAATTCAAACTGGACATGGGTTTCTCACAGATGTGAAGAAGTGCTTTGTATCGACAAATTATGTGGTACTACCACTTTAAAACATGTTGGGAGTTGTCTGCCAATCAGCGCGAATGAGGGGGAGGAAAGAAAGCGGGTGGGTAGCAACAGTTGCCCCGGTGAGGACGAAGCGCCATAGCCACGGTAGCCCTGGCGACAAGAACCCAGCAACGAGAATCAACAACAACAGCCTGAATCCTTGAAAAAAATAAAAACAAAAATATCGGTGGGAAATTCACTTGGAATCAGAGGTGAAACTCTAAACATATTAGATAGTTTACGTGTGCTTCTAACATTTCAAATGAAACATTATGTTGGATGCTGCTGTTTTTCTTTGCCTGTTTCAGTAGCCATTTATAGCAAACTGGTTGCCAACGTCTCTAGCTAGCTAACTTGCTTGTTGGCTCATCAATAGTGTCTCTTGAAACGCGGTGTCTGAGTACATTATGCCTGACATGACGCTTTAATACCCAGGCCGTTGTTATGGCGATGTCAAATGCACGATATGGGTACAAAATGGCGGGTGTTGTAGATACGCGAGACAAGCTAACGACCGTTAGCTAGCTCTGCTGTTGACATGCAGCTTGCTGACCAGCTCGAAGCTAATGTTAGCTAGCCAGGCTACGTGGAAAACCACAGTGGCATCTGTCAAATAATGTTCTAACTTTACCCATCTTATCAACTTTAACGCAAAATGTCCTTCTGTCTGGTTGAGACAGAGGTTGACTCGTTAACCAACGTTAGCTAGCTAGTTGCTGCTAGCCAATCTCACTGCGAGCTGATAGTAGTAGTCTGGATAAAACAAATTAAAAAGCTAACTAAAGATGCATTGTAATTTGGTAAATGAGAAGAAATAGCCGGCCAGAGGTTTTAGTTCTCAAGCCCGTACGAAGGCAAGAAAGGTAGCACTGGGAAGTGAAGTCAAGCAAGCAATGTGAAGAGGGGCGTGTCAGTGAGGGGCGCGACTGACTATATTATGCAGATGTAAGTTACAGTGGCAAGGACCTTGAAACATGGGGGGGCATTTGCGTTAATTCCAAACAGTAACTCATTCACTTGGATAGCTAAACTGAATTTTATCCAGTAATGTATATCTTCGTCTCATTTTGGCAACCGCAAAGGTCATATATAGTTATTTGCTGAGTATTGGCTACTCAATAAAACCCATACTATTGAATTGGCTAAAAAGGGGTGAAATGGTAGTGTTCTTGAAAACATTTTGTAAACATCTGTAAACCTGCTATACTGTTATAAATTCCACAGAGCAGTGTCTCTTCTGTATATGAGAGAGTGCGAGGGAGAGAAGGGTTTGGTACTTTAGGGAGAAATAGACATGTCAAAGCTAGAAGCTGGATATTCTATTCTAAAAGAGTGGTCTAAATTCTGTACTTCGTCCAGACACCATGTTATTACCCCTTCATTAACCATGTAAATTACAAGTGAACTCAAAGTAAAAACAACACCAATGCTTTACGCAGTGTCAATAGACAAGCAGAATGGAGACTGGCTTCCCCACTTTACTCATGTTGCAGTCCCGTGAATATCAGTTGGTGTGTTCGATTCCCACGAGGGACCAGTACAAAAAAAGTATTAAAATGAATGCACTCACTACTGTAAGGCGCTCTGGATATGAGTGTCTGCTAAATCACAAACATGTACATGTAAAAAGCCTTCTGGCCTGTAGCAGCAGCAGTCACATTAGAGATGACTGATCGCATTACAGGTAACGGGACACCAAATGCATGCCTTTCTTTCCCTTCAAGCCTTCTCCTTCCCCACACCTCTTCTCTAGCTGTACCACTAACAGTCTTTGGAGGGGAAATCTCAGTCATAAGTGAATTGACTCATTATTAGGCCCAGACAGAATATGTGTAAAGAAGCAGAAGTTCCCCATGTGTATAGCAATTTCAATTATGAAATTAATTAGAGGCAGTGCTACAATACATTAATTACAGTGGTATAATTGTTTAAAATGTATGTAAACTGTGTTTAAACTTCTCTGTCTGTATTCGGTCTCTAAATGTTTTCAATCACGAGCAGCACCATATCAACAAGTACAATTCAGAGTATGTGCAAATGCACATGGCGAATAAAGGTGATTCTGATTATGACACAGCGGTAAAAAGCCAGGTGCTGATAAGAAACCTCTCCTGCTGGGTTCCATCTGGCCTCACTGACTCAATCATTATCACGTTAAGGAACAGTCTGGATGATGATGATGATAGGGCCCCATTAAAGATAAAGCAACAATTTAACAATTACTATCTATAGCTACACTGAACAAAAATATAAACACAACATGTAAAGTGTTGGTCCCATATTTCTTGAGGTGAAATAAAAGATCCCAGAAATTTTCCATACACACAAAAAGCTTATTTCTCTCAAATTTTGTTCACAAATTTGTTTACGTCCCTGTTAGTGAGCATTTCTCCTTTGCCAAGATAATCCATCCATCGGATAGGTGTGGCATATCAAGAAGCTGATTAAACAGTATGATCATTACACAGGTGCACCTTGTGCTGGGGACAATGAAAGGCCACTCTAAAATGGGCAGTTGTATCACACAACACAATGCCACAGATGTGTCATGTTTTGAGGGAGCGTGCAATTGGCATGCTGACTGCAGAAATGTCCACCAGAGCTGTTGCCAGAGAATTGAATGTTCATTTTTCTACCATAAGCCGCCCTAATGTCGTTTTAGAGAATTTGTCAACCGGCCTCAAAACCACAGACCATGTGTCACCACGCCAGCCCAGGATCTCCACATCTGGCTTCTTCACCTGCGGGATCATCTGAGACCAGGCACCCAGACAGCTGATGAAACTGTGGGTTTGCACAACTGAAGAGTTTCTGCACAAACTGTCAGAAACAGTCTCGGGGAAGCTCATCTGCTTGCTCATCATCCTCACCAGGGTCTTGACCTGACTGCAGTTCGACTTCGTAACCGACATGGGAAAATTCTCACCTTCGATGGTCACTGGCACGCTGGAGAAGTGTTCTCTTCATGGATGAATCCTAGTTTCAACTGTACTGGGCAGATGGCAGACTGCGTGTATGGCATTGTGTGAGCGAGCGGTTTGCTGATGTCAAAGTTATGAACAGAGTGCCCCATAGTGGGGGTGGGGTTATGGTATGGTCAGGCATAAGCTACGGACAACGAACACAATTGCATTTTATCAATGCCAATTTGAATGCACAGATATAATGTGAAGAGATCCTGAGGCCCATTGTCGTGCCATTCATCCGCTGCCATCAGCTCATGTTTCAGCATGATAATGTACAGCTCCATGTCACAAGGATCTGTACACAATTCCTGGAAGCTGAAAATGTCCCAGTGCTTCCATGACCTGCATACTCTCCACGCATGTCACCCATTGAGCATGTTTGGGATGCTCTGGGTTGATGTGTACTACAGTGTGTTCCAGTTCCCGCCGATACCCAGCTACTTCACACAGCCATTGAAGAGGAGTAGGATAACATTCCATTGGCCACAATCAACAGCCTGATCAACTCTATACGAAGGAGGCGTCTCAATGCGCATGAAGCAAATGGTGGTCACACCAGATACTGACTGGTTTTCTGATCCATGCCCCTACCTTTTAAAAAATAGGTATCTGTGACCAACGAATGCATATCTGTATTCCCAGCCATGTGAAATCCACAGGGCCTGGTGAATTTATTTCAATTGACTGATTTCCTTATATGAACTGTAACTCAGTAAAATCTTTGAAATGGTTTCATGTTGCTTTTATATTTTTTATTCATTGTAGATTAGCCTGGTCCCCGATCTGTTTGTGCTCTTGCCAACAACATTGCTGTCATTGTCAAGCCAAACACAAGAATTCCGTCAGGAACTGGCAAGAGAGCAGAAAAAGACTGGCACCCAGGCTTCAGCTAGATCTCTCAGCTAACAAGATTTTATTTTATTTTTCACATATTCAGTGTCTGAGTCCCAGTTCTCGTGATGGCCACGACAGGCTACGTTGGGGAGTTGCAGCCCGTGACGACCCAGCCCCAAGGGGCAGTGAGTGGGAGTGTGACGGTGGCTGGACAGTCCTCAGCATCCGCTGCCCCACACACCGTGGTAGCTCCTACGCAGCAGTTCCTGGCTCAGCTTCAGACCACAGTGGGGGCTCCTGCAGCCGCAGCAGGACACATCACACCCCCTGCACAAGCCACTCCCACAGCGTCACAGAAGACAGCAGGTATTGTTTCTGCCAGTATAATTTTTCATTTGATTGTAATACATTTATTAATTGCGATGTATAAATAAATATTTATATTGTTTCATTGATACATTTATGTACTTTTATGGCATTTTGAGTCATGTCTTATAGGTATGCATCCATTCAGATGCTTATGACAATGTGTATCATGCAATAAATTAACCCTAGTGTCTGTATCAGTTGTCCAGGTGGTGCCCACACAGGCTCCTCCCCCCCAGACCCAGTATGTGACGGCTGAGATCCAGGGTTCTTCATCACAGGCCAACAACGCCCAGAACGCCCCCCAGTACATCGTAGTCACCGTCACAGGTGAGCCGAGCTCAGCATCACATCACATGCTACTGACTGTAGACTTAATTTATCTGAAGTCATGACTGACACTAGTCTGGTCCCAGATCTGTTTGACAACTCCTATGGTGATTGTCACGCAGACCATAAGAGTTGGCAAGAAAGCACAAACACCTGGGACCAGGCTACATTATTGCGGCATTTCATTCAGAAACCTGACCATTTGTATTTATTTAATTTTATTGACCCTTTATTTAACTAGGCAAGTCAGTGAAGAACAAGTTATTATGTACAATGATGGCCTACCAAAAGGCCTTCTGCGGAAATGGGGGCTGGGATTAAAAATAAAATGAAAGCACAAAACATGGTGCAAACATTATTTTAGCTTAGAATAGGTATGATATGCTTTACAGAGATTATACAACTAAAGATAAATTAGAATCCGATTACGTTGGTGTCACGTTCTTAGATGGGCCTGAGAGAGAGGAAGTAACAAGTCTCATAGCTTCCTGTTCAAGCTCTGTTCTTGATCTTAAGAGAGCCGTTCTGATTCACAGTTTCTACCAAATGAATCTAAAAACCTGCAATGAGTGGAATGTCTCTGATTGCTGTGAACTCTGTCCCTGTGCTCTTGCTTATCATGAAGAGGTTGTGTACTGTAATATGTGGGTGTAGTGGCTCAGAGAGAAGTCACAATTTCATATTAACAGGTCTCGCTCTCTCTCTCTGTTTTTCTCTCTCCCTTTCTCTCTCTCTTTCCCTTTCTCTCTCTCTCTCTCTCCCTTTCTCTCTCTCTCTCTCTCTATCCCCCCTCTCTCGCTCTCTCCCTTTCTCTCTTTCTCTCTCTCTCTCTCTCCCTTTCTCTTTCACTCTCTCTCCACAGAGGGCTCTCTCCATTCAAGTGACTCTGTGTCTGACTCGAGCCCTCCTCCAGCTGTGGTACAGCAGACTGGGGTTCCCACACAGGTGGTGCAGCAGGTGCAAGCAGCACAGCAGGTAGAGGTCCCTTCCCCTCTCTCATTCACACCTGGGTCATGTTCATTAGGCACCAAACAGAAGAAAACAGATTAAAACACAGCAGGTAGAGGTCCCTTCCCCTCTCTCATTCACACCGGGGTCATGTTCATTAGGCACCAAACAGAAGAAACAGATTAAAACACAGCAGGTAGAGGTCCCTTCCCCTCTCTCATTCACACCGGGGTCATGTTCATTAGGCACCAAACAGAAGAAAACAGATTAAAACAGAGAGGTGACTATCTGAACTTTTTCTCTTTCATGCCATAATGAACATGATCCTGGTAGATATTGCAACAATTGCAACTTGAAACCACACAGAAAAAAACTGTTTATTATTCGCAACTCATCATAAGACTTGGTGAAGCCAAAATAGTGCTGACATAAAGTATTTATGCATCCCTTCAGTATTTGGTGTCCAGCATTGGTGCACTATTATGTGGAAAATGAGAAGTGATAGTCTCAGCAGTTATGGGTTTTACGGTAACAACCTCTGAACAAACCAAGAATTGAGGAAAAACTATCGAAACTAGCATTTGCTGTTCCCCGAGAGAACTTGGCCGGAAATAGCTCAAAATACTTACTAATCTCTCAAGCCTATGGTGTCTAACTGCTCTCAGATGGCAAAACAGTAACTCAGATGTTTTATTGTCACACACTGGATAGGTGCAGTGAAATGTGTTGTTTTACAGGGGCAGCCATAGTAGTACGGTGTGAAACATGTGTTGGACAAGTCAGGACATGGGAAGCATGAGGAAAAATGTTCAGTTCTCGTCACACCCAGTTTGAGCTGATGTAACAGGGCTATTATCTTAGCTACCAGACGCTATTGTCTTAGCTACACACTGTGTGAATCTATCTGTGTTGTGTTTTCTGTCCTTAGAGGTCAGTGGTGCAGGCAACGTCCCAGATCACAGCCAAGACTGAACAGGGTATCACCACCCAGCTGAGTGTCACCAATCTGCAGCCTGTCCACCTCACTCAGGAGGTAAGACACACACACACACACGTACAAGACATAAACGGAACACCACACATAACACATAAATATACACACACACATAACCATCCTTTGAGCTAAAGATAGTATATATAATTCAACAACCACACGCTGTATTGCATTGTATTATGTATTCATTTGGTCCTGCTGAGCCAGATAAACATCACAACATTTCCCTCCTGGTTGGTTGGTTCCAGAGTTCGCATAGCAAACAGAGAGAGAGGGATGAGACAGACGTAGGGAGAGGCCGAGAGGTAGAGGAGGAGTGGACAACAGCAGAGCAGAGCAGGACAGACGCACAGTACTTTGCATGGGTGCCGTCAGACAGACACCCAGACATGCAGACAGACGGACACAGCCTCCAGGAGTACCCCTCCTACTTCCCCCTCTCCCTCCCCCTGACCTTCCCTCCCTTCGCCTTGTCCCTGTCGGTGCTCTCCCTGGGCTGGGAGGGGATGGAGATGGGAGGCTACCCCACGGTCACCACAGCCCAAGGACAGCCACTCCTGTTTGACGCAGCCTCTGCCCTCAGAGTAGGTCAATTAGGTAGAATTTCTGCCTTAGTCTCCCACTACTAAGTGCAGTTTTAACTTAAAGATGCAATATGCAGAAATTGCTCTGCCATTTCCGGGCTCCTGAGTGGCGCAGTGGTCTAAGGCACTGCATCTCAGTGGAAGAGGCGTCACTACAGTCCCTGGTTCGAATCCAGGCTGTATCACATCCAGCTGTGATTGGTAGTCCCATAGGGCGCTGCACAATTGGCCCAGCGTCGTCCGGGGTAGGCCGTCATTGTCAATAGGAATTTGTTCTTAAATGACTTGCCTAGTTAAATAAAAGTGAAATAAAAAATAGTTTGCCTGATTTCAGTTTATGTGACAAAACAAGCAGGTATAAGTGGAGAATCATTGAACCATCTTTTTCCGTAACCAGAAATATGGTATTTTCAGCTGTTTGAAGCTGGTGTACAACACCTAGTAAAAGACGCAAAAAAGAAACTTATGAACAGGAAGCAGAGAAATACATAGAACAGATCTACCACTTCTGAGACTTGTTTTCAGTGAGAATCACAGATCCATAACACACATATGTGAATGGAATCAGGTCGCCCCAAAATGTCTTATTGCAGCTTTAAATGGAAGTTAGGTATCCTAGAGAGGCTGTCAGTGGGTAACAGAGTGGAGTGGGATTAAGGCAGAGACAACACAGTAGGTAGGAAAGAGCAATGTGAAGGGTAAGGGGAGCAGCCTGCAAGTCAAGGTCATTTTCCCATTGAAGTGAATGAGCCCGTGATTGATGTGGTATGCCTCATGATTGACTACGGTTGAAATATTTGGACACACTTCAAAGGAAATTGGAGGAGGGGGAGTAGATTAGTGTTTTGGACCGACTCTGTGTGTGTACTCATGCCTGCATGTGTGTGTGTGTGTGTGTGTGTGTGTGTCCCATGTACAGCAGCAGCTCCAGCAGGTGCCAGTGCAGCATGTGTACACCAATCAGGTGCAGTATGTTGAAGGGGGAGACAACAACTACACCACCAGCACAATGTAAGCTTTCCTCTCCACTACTCTCCTCTGAACACTGTCTATGGTGATATAATGCTATGCCACTATGCTTATATAGTTTGTTAACTGTTGCTAACTAGCTAGCTTGATCACTAAAACTAGACAGTGGAGTAAGCCAGACAGCACAGACAGATCTGGAACTGCTATTTTTGTGATGCAGTGGTTCATCTTTCAAGACAACAGTTATACTGCTGATTTAGAAAATAACTGTCCTTCTGTCCTCCCCTGCTCCCTCCCCTGCTTCCCACCTCCTCCCTTTCTCCAGTCGCTCAGGCAGCTTCACCTACACAGACACCCCTCTGTACACTCAGACCACTGCCGCCCCTTACTACGAAGCCCCTCCCACCTCTGGCTCACAGGTCCCCACCACCGGCACACCCCTGACCGTCTCCGTGACAACGGGCTCCACCGGTGGTGTGTCTATGTACGTGGCTGGCACAGGCCAGATTGTGGCCAATCCGGCGGCCACCTCTGGGGGTGGGGCAACGGTGGTGGCGACAGGGGGAACAGCCAATGGGACTGGGGAAGGGGCGGGGGCTAATGGAAGCGGGGGCAGCTATGTGATCCAGGGGGGGTACATGCTGAGTGGCAACAGTCAGGGGGGCTACTCCACCCACAACGCCCGCTCCTCTCCTGCCACCGTCAGTACAACAGAGGGCGAGGAGGGTAGTGGCGTACCGTCGGCAGACAAAAAGGTATGAGACAGAGACGCCAATCTCAATACTATTCTCTCACACACACCTTTCAGTGTTCTACTAGTCTCAATACTATTCTCTCACACACACCTTCAGTGTTCTACTAGTCTCAGTACTAGACTGTAGGAGGGACATGGCTGTTCTCCTAGTCTCAGTACTAGACTGTAGGAGGGACATGGCTGTTCTACTAGTCTCAGTAGTAGACTGTAGGAGGGACATGGCTGTTCTACTAGTCTCAGTACTAGACTGTAGGAGGGACATGGCTGTTCTACTAGTCTCAGTACTAGACTGTAGGAGGGACATGGCTGTTCTACTAGTCTCAGTACTAGACTGTAGGAGGGACATGGCTGTTCTACTAGTCTCAGTACTAGACTGTAGGAGGGACATGGCTGTTCTACTAGTCTCAGTACTAGACTGTAGGAGGGACATGGCTGTTCTCCTAGTCTCAGTACTAGACTGTAGGAGGGACATGGCTGTTCTACTAGTCTCAGTACTAGACTGTAGGAGGGACATGGCTGTTCTCCTAGTCTCAGTACTAGACTGTAGGAGGGACATGGCTGTTCTCCTAGTCTCAGTACTAGACTGTAGGAGGGACATGGCTGTTCTACTAGTCTCAGTACTAGACTGTAGGAGGGACATGGCTGTTCTACTAGTCTCAGTACTAGACTGTAGGAGGGACATGGTTGTTCTACTAGTCTCAGTACTAGACTGTAGGAGGGACATGGCTGTTCTACTAGTCTCAGTACTAGACTGTAGGAGGGACATGGCTGTTCTCCTAGTCTCAGTACTAGACTGTAGGAGGGACATGGCTGTTCTCCTAGTCTCAGTACTAGACTGTAGGAGGGACATGGCTGTTCTACTAGTCTCAGTACTAGACTGTAGGAGGGACATGGCTGTTCTACTAGTCTCAGTACTAGACTGTAGGAGGGACATGGCTGTTCTCCTAGTCTCAGTACTAGACTGTAGGAGGGACATGGCTGTTCTACTAGTCTCAGTACTAGACTGTAGGAGGGACATGGCTGTTCTCCTAGTCTCAGTACTAGACTGTAGGAGGGACATGGCTGTTCTACTAGTCTCAGTACTAGACTGTAGGAGGGACATGGCTGTTCTACTAGTCTCAGTACTAGACTGTAGGAGGGACATGGCTGTTCTACTAGTCTCAGTACTAGACTGTAGGAGGGACATGGCTGTTCTACTAGTCTCAGTACTAGACTGTAGGAGGGACATGGCTGTTCTACTAGTCTCAGTACTAGACTGTAGGAGGGACATGGCTATTCTACTAGTCTCAGTACTAGACTGTAGGAGGGACATGGCTGTTCTACTAGTCTCAGTACTAGACTGTAGGAGGGACATGGCTGTTCTACTAGTCTCAGTACTAGACTGTAGGAGGGACATGGCTGTTCTCTAGTCTCAGTACTAGACTGTAGGAGGGACATGGCTGTTCTACTAGTCTCAGTACTAGACTGTAGGAGGGACATGGCTGTTCTACTAGTCTCAGTACTAGACTGTAGGAGGGACATGGCTGTTCTCCTAGTCTCAGTACTAGACTGTAGGAGGGACATGGCTGTTCTACTAGTCTCAGTACTAGACTGTAGGAGGGACATGGCTGTTCTCCTAGTCTCAGTACTAGACTGTAGGAGGGACATGGCTGTTCTACTAGTCTCAGTACTAGACTGTAGGAGGGACATGGCTGTTCTCCTAGTCTCAGTACTAGACTGTAGGAGGGACATGGCTGTTCTACTAGTCTCAGTACTAGACTGTAGCAGGGACATGGCTGTTCTACTAGTCTCAGTACTAGACTGTAGGAGGGACATGGCTGTTCTACTAGTCTCAGTACTAGACTGTAGGAGGGACATGGCTGTTCTACTAGTCTCAGTACTAGACTGTAGGAGGGACATGGCTGTTCTACTAGTCTCAGTACTAGACTGTAGGAGGGACATGGCTGTTCTACTAGTCTCAGTACTAGACTGTAGGAGGGACATGGCTGTTCTACTAGTCTCAGTACTAGACTGTAGGAGGGACATGGCTGTTCTACTAGTCTCAGTACTAGACTGTAGGAGGGACATGGCTGTTCTCCTAGTCTCAGTACTAGACTGTAGGAGGGACATGGCTGTTCTCTAGTCTCAGTACTAGACTGTAGGAGGGACATGGCTGTTCTACTAGTCTCAGTACTAGACTGTAGGAGGGACATGGCTGTTCTACTAGTCTCAGTACTAGACTGTAGGAGGGACATGGCTGTTCTACTAGTCTCAGTACTAGACTGTAGGAGGGACATGGCTGTTCTACTAGTCTCAGTACTAGACTGTAGGAGGGACATGGCTGTTCTCCTAGTCTCAGTACTAGACTGTAGGAGGGACATGGCTGTTCTCCTAGTCTCAGTACTAGACTGTAGGAGGGACATGGCTGTTCTACTAGTCTCAGTACTAGACTGTAGGAGGGACATGGCTGTTCTACTAGTCTCAGTACTAGACTGTAGGAGGGACATGGCTGTTCTACTAGTCTCAGTACTAGACTGTAGGAGGGACATGGCTGTTCTACTAGTCTCAGTACTAGACTGTAGGAGGGACATGGCTGTTCTACTAGTCTCATAGTATACACTGTAGGAGGGACATGGCTGTTCTACTAGTCTCAGTACTAGACTGTAGGAGGGACATGGCTGTTCTACTAGTCTCAGTACTAGACTGTAGGAGGGACATGGCTGTTCTACTAGTCTCAGTACTAGACTGTAGGAGGGACATGGCTGTTCTACTAGTCTCAGTACTAGACTGTAGGAGGGACATGGCTGTTCTACTAGTCTCAGTACTAGACTGTAAGGAGGGGACATGGCTGTTTCTACTAGTCTCAGTACTAGACTGTAGGATGGGACATGGCTGTTTTCTACTAGTCTCAGTACTAGACTGTAGGAGGGACATGGCTGTTCTACTAGTCTCAGTAC